>NC_083465.1:12498300-12775800 GCF_030014155.1 Tachysurus vachellii | reverse complement strand
GGCAAGCCATTTTAGCTTTTATACATTCACATGATATGGATTTTTGATATCAAGAATTCAGTTTTCAATACTTAAAATGTAAATATTAAGAGTGTGATTTTTAGTAGTAACCATATTTTTGATATCAGAAATTAGATTTAAATTCAATTGCTAATATTCAACTCAGAATTCTATCTTTGACCGAGAGACGGAGCAAACTTTTTTAAAAGGAGGGAGGTTTGTAGTGGGAGCAGTGGGGTGTCAAGTGTGATTGTGTGGCAAATGGTATACATGGCTCACTGGTCAGGTAGGAGGGCCCCTTAGCAGAATTTTGCTTAGGGCCCCAGGGAGGTCAGGATCGGCTCTGTGTCCAATGATCGGTAAGTTTCCATTCAAAAACGATATACTACCATTTCTGGGTTGTCTGACTTGTCGTTGTGTTTTCGGATTTGTTAATGTGTTTTCGGATTTGTTAATTTGTTTTCAGATTTGTTAATGTGTTTTCGATTTGTTAATTTGTTTTCGGATTTGTTGATGTGTTTTCGTATTTGTTAATGTGTTTTCGGATTTGTTAATGTGTTTTGCACTTCTCGGACACCGTATTATTGTCCTCATTGTAATATTCTCTGGCCATTTTATGGGTGTTTTATGTACAAACTACCAGTGTTTATAAAGGAGACTTTTATTCATCCTAAAAAGTCAATGACAAGAAAAATTAAAAGAATTTTATGTATCAGATTCTGAATAAAAAAAGCATGCACTGGTACAGTTAAGAACACTTATTTATTTATTTATTTATTTATTTATTTATGTGTTTATTTATTTATTTATTTATCCAGTTAGTTAGTTAGTTAGTTAGCTATTTATTATTTATATATTCACCACTTTGTTGCATCTATCATTGTGTTACAGGTTTTGATTTTATTAGAGTCATGCTTTCAGTGACCTTTAGCCTTCGTGTTGTGAACATTATACTAAGAGGTTCCTGGGCTAAAAAAAAAAAGAAAAAATTCTTAAACTAGATTAACAAAAAGACAGAGATCTGAACACACTATTCCATCACAGTTTAGCAGTGAGATTCTTTACTGATAAAATTGAAAGCATCAGGAGCAAAATAGTTGATGTTCAACATATGAGAGCACCTTGTGACCCAGTCTCACCTAAAGCTCTACACTCAAAACTACAGCGCTTTACAAGTACAGGACAGGAAGAGTTAGATAAGCTTATTACTACAGCTAAACCAACAACTTGTTCACTAGACCCCATTCCAACTAAATTACTGAAAGAAGTCTTACATAAAGCTGGTGAGCCTTTTCTTAATATTATTAACTCCTCGCTATCTTTAGGTTACGTCCCTAAATCTTTCAAGTTGGCAGTCATTAGGCCACTCATTTGGAAACAGAATTTAGATCCTAATGAACTATTTCACACCTTCCATTTATTTCTAAAATACTAGAAAAGGTTCTGTCTGTTTAACTGAGCTCCTTCTTACAGGTGAACAATATATTTGAAGAGTTTCAGTCAGGGTTCAGGCCCCATCATAGCACAGAATCTGCACTTACATGCTGATATACATGCTTCCATTAGGGAACATCATTAGAAGACATGGGATTAGTTTCCACTGTTATGCTGGCGATACACATCCAGATGAAATAGCTAAATTGTCCAAATTAACTCAGTGTGTTAGAGAGATAAATGATTGGATGCACGGTAATTTTCTGTTGTTAAACTCCAGTAAGACAGAAATACTACTTATCGGCCCAAAAACCAGTACACAGAAACTCTCACAATTCAACTTCCATTTAGAGGGATGCACCTGGAAAGAAAGACCTGGGTGTTATATTAGACAGCAACCTGTCTTTTGAAAATCATATCGTCCATATAGATGGATGGATGGATGGATGGATGGATAGATGGATGAATCGATGGATGGATGGGTGAATTGATGGATGGATTGATGGATGGATGGATGAATCGATTCATTATATATTCAAATATAATCTAATAAATGTAATAAATAAATATGCATGAATGAATCGATTCATGGATGGATGAATCGATTCATGGATGGATGGATGAATCGATAGATGGATGGATAGATGGATGAATCGATGAATGTATGGATGGATGAATGAATGGATGGATAGATGAATTGATGGATGGATGGATGATGGATGGATGGATGGATGGAAGAATCGATGGATGGATGGATGGATTGATGGATGAATCGATGGATGGATGGAAGAATCGATGGATGGATGAATGGATGGAAGGGTGAATCGATAGATGGATGGATAGATGGATGAATCGATGGATGGATGGATGAAGTTTTGATGCCGTTCAGAGTTGTGACTCCACTCCGCGTTTTGTCATCAGCCGACGTCGGACGTTAAAGAGCCGATCACTGCCTGAGGCCGGAGGGAGTGTAGCTGCACTACAAGATCTAGTACAAGGGCGGTTTATTACACCGAGACAGCATGGCAGTGTTATGAGTAAAAGTTTTTAGGGGACATATTAATGAGTTCATAGTAACTGGACCGACTTAGCCAGTTCGCTAAGTGAAAATGTTAAAGGACCAGGCGTCTTTTACAGGCGTGGAGTATTATTAGCGAGTCAGACGCTGCAACTGTCTCTCCGGTATGTAAAGTATTTGAACTGGCTTTAAAGTGTAAGAACTACTGTAACACCACAACAGACTCGGCGTTAATTAGGGCTATTAGGTCCCTTTTCTGTGATTTTGTATACAGGGTCGATTTCACCCGATTTGAAGCGAGAGTAAGTTGTAACTAGATGCTGGGGCGAGTTTACAGCAACAGTAACGGATAAGTGGCTAGCTGGCTAAAGCTAGTTTAGCCAAGTTAGTAAGTATTCAGCCTGACTACTACTGCAGCTCCTAGCTAACACTTTATTAATAACTTGTCAGCGTTTGCGAAGGATTGGAAACACACACATGGCATTTACACAAATTTTAATTCTAGAAGAAATATAAATGGTTGAAAATGTAATGTCAAAAAAGTTTCCTGAAATGTTCGCTTTCTGGACTGTATATTTTTCCCCACTTTGGGCGTTAGCGACATTTAAGGTCGCATTCTTTTTACCTTAAAACAACGACAATAACATCTTTATAGATATAATTTCTTGTCCACTTAGGCTACATTTGATAAATGTTGGTGTGTTACATTGTAATTAACACACTAAGGAACTTCACACATTGTTTATTGCACTAATACTTCAGTGCATCACATAATAACTTAACAAGTTATGTTACAGTAATAATAACAGCAAAACAAAAATACATCCTACATCTATTCATTACATTTCTAAATGTCCAGGATTTGTGAGCAGGTTTATATTTCTCTTTCTCACTCTTGTAACTATCTTCTTTGCTTTTGTTTCACTGGGATTACTAAACATTTATTACTATTAGTTATTTATAGTTGTTACTGTGTAGCACATTTGAGATAAATAAACAATGTTAGACAAGATATTAGAAGAGATAAGAGTTTACCAGGATGAGGTCGTGATATTTTTGCCTTTTCCACAGACATGCCCAGAAGTTATTGTACTGGACACTAGATAGGGAAGAACAAATTCCATATCTGAAAGAAATTTATCACAACTCCACTTTCCATGTATGCAGACTCATCTTTTAACCTCCTAACTCTCATGAAGCTTAGCTATGCCTTATACTGTCAAACGACCAAAGAAAGTACAGCCTCCACTAAAACAAAATGTCAGAAAGTCTAAATCATTCACTGAGAAAAGGCGAGCAGTAAATTCAAGCAATCCCAGGACCCCAACAACACAGAAACGGCAAATAACCAGAAAGCCCAAAGCAAAGAAACAAGCGACTAGGGTGGACCAGAGACGCGTCATCAGCAAGGTCACCAGTAAAGCCATCTCAGGAAGAGCAAGCAAAACCAATAAGAAATTTAAGGTGACAGAATCTGTCAGGTGCACACGCAGCTCTCAGACTCAACATGGCCTGTTTTCAGACCTCCCAGGCAGGAGGAGGTTGTTTGAAGGCAGGCAGTTGTCTCCGATTGTCCTGCAGGAACTGAAAACTTCCAGGAGGAGGGTGGTCACTAAAAAGACCAACAAAGGCCAGGAGACCAGAGAACAGGATACTATGAAAAACCCAGAACTTTGTGACCCCAAGAGTGATGTCCAACAAAACAAGCCACTTGTTCCTCACAGAGGGCATCCCCCCTTTAACACAGGCTCTGAAGAAGCAACAGTGGAGGAGGACAGAGGATCACCTGTTCCGAATGCTGCTAAGGTGGAGGTGAAGATGGCAGAGGTCACCTCTGAACTGGTTGAAAGTGAAAACAACCCTGGCCCCATTCAAAATGCTGACAAACCAAACACTGAGTTCAGTGATTTGCTTGTGAATCCATGTGAGTCAACCATTAAAGTGGACTTTGGTTGTACACTCAATACCTCAGCATCCACACTTTCACAATCACAGGATATTGAGACTCAAATCACTCCACAACTCTCTTCTCAGCTAGATGTGTTTGTGGTGCCCCTTGAAAGTAAATCACTTAAAGAAACAGCAGCACTTCAGCACACTCCAGATGCTTCCCAAGTGGTAGACAGAGAGTACCAGTGCACCTTAGACCTGAAAACCAAAGATGTGAATAATGTGGATTTGAAAACCAAAGATGCGAATGACAACGATGATGAGATGTACAACAAGAATGAAGGTGCACTGTCACTCCTCTCATTGAGTGAAGGTTTTTACTGCAGCTCTTTATTCAGCCTGGACTGTGAGTCTCAAACAACGGCATATTTCCCAGCTAAACTGTTGAGCAGCTCAGAGAGCACTCAGTCCTCTTTTGACACTGAATCAGAGGCTGGAGGTTCAGGACCATATCCAGGACCAGGGATATTGGATGCTTCTTCCATCCTGGAGGCAGAATTACACCAGCATTTACTCCATTTTCAGGAGAGAAGAGAGATAAAGAAACGGAGAAGATGTGGGGCATGTGTGCCCTGTCTTCGCAAGATCAATTGCGGACAATGCAGCTGCTGCTTAAACCGAAAGACTGGCCATCAGATCTGTAAGCTCAGGAAATGTGTGGAGCTGAAAAAAAGGCCCCGTCTGATCTCTGCTGAAGAGGTAGGAATCCTCACATAATTCACTTTAATGTTTGCGAAATAATGTTTTCATAGTTCCAGAGTACAGCAGATTAAAATGCAGCAAAGTTTATTAAGTATTTTCTTCATATACACATGTTATTTTATGCTCTTTAGCTGTCTGGATTGTCAGTTCAACACACAAGAGAGATTTTAATGTGAAAAGCAGAACTCGGGATGTGACTCACATGAGCTTTAATAGAGTGTTAGGTACTTTTATTATCTAAGAACTGCTTAATAATGCCAGCTGCTGCCGAATGAACGCATCAGCTGCCTTTCCTTTCACATGAATAGGAGAACCCAGCCACATGAGTCGCTGTCAGCTCAGCACGTGGTACGAGTGTCCGTTTGTGTGCGTGTTAGGGAATGATAGCCTTCCGTACGCTAAACTCCCACGATGACGTGTTTCCTTCCTCAGCACTCAAAGCCATAGTACGCTGTGCTGAATGGCAGTTCTGCTCTGAGCATGTCGTGTCACGCATTCACACTGACAACGCTGCCAAAAGGCAAATGTAAGAATACATCCTCCCGTTCTTCAGTCAAGGCCCTTTTTTGAAAATTGCAGTAAATAAGAATCCTGGAATCAGTGTTGTTTTTAGTCTTGTCACTATGAATATACACTTCCATGAATATTGCACATTTGTTACTAAAATGCTGTGGGATTATGTAAATATGTTTTACATAAATATTGTCATATTAAAATAGAAACATCCTTGTTTTTAATAATCCATAGGAACGTCCTTGTTGCTGTCTTTCCTCTTGAGACATCAGTGCCTGACTGTTGCACAGACACACAGACATAAGCAATGGAATATTTCTTACATCATTGCAGTAAAATGTATTACATGTAGCAATAAATTCACTAATTTCTTGGTGAGGTCTTTTATTTCCCTAGAGTTAATGAATTGTGTATATTATTTCTTTAGTTCGTTAAATAGGTTTCTTGTAGCGTATTTATCATGGAATCTTCGGGTTTTGGAGATCATTAACTGATCACTGATTTGCAGGCATCTGTTACAGCTTATGTTTTTCTTAACAGCTCATACTAAAGTCTTGAACTGCTTCATAGATCAAGAAAGATAGCGGAAGCTGTTCACTGTTACATGTTCCAGATGTCAAAATAAAACATTTAGGTTAAAGCAGAGTTTCAGGACAGATGCACGAGGCCATCAAGTGTGTTGTAACACACAATGGAGGCATTTTTAAAAACTAAAAAAGAACTCCTCCTATTTTCCTCATATTGTATAGTGAATCATTATAATGAAAATTAAGGTTTGTGTATGTAGGAGCAGTGTGAGTAAGAGAGACCATCTGGATCTGATCCCTAATTTTATGGTTGGTATCAAAGCCAGCAAATTTACTTACACAATATCATTATGATCAAGACAAGTCTAAGCGCACTGTGGCTTTTGTCTTGTGAATTCTTGTGAAATACTGAACAGCATTTCAGTATTCGACTGTGCTAAAACACTTCACACTTTTGGGGTTGTGTGCAGTAATTTAAGGTCAGCATCATAAACACTTTCACCTACTGGCTAGCTGACAGTAAGGCCTTGTATCCAGAAATTCAATCTGATTTGTCTTATTATTTCTGTATAAGGCACTGCAGCAAAGTATTTGCAATGTATTTGCCCTAGTGTGAGTCAAATCCTCACAATGACACCTCCATCCATGTCCAGGACTCAAAGCAACATTGTCCATGCTTTTGAGTTGGAATGGATGGCATTATTCTTATTTCCCTGTCAGTCGTAGCAGCACTTTATTGTGTAATAATCTTTCTGTATATTTTCTAATATGCAGTTGAAGAAATATTGTGGATAAATCTACAAATGGATTGCCATTTTAAATTTCCATGAAGATTAAATGGATTACATTTCTCTTTTCTGTATGAGGCATTTGATTTTTTGTAAAGGTTAGAAGTTGGAGTGTGAGATGAAGCATGCTGGCAGATCAGGATCAGCCTGTCTCCATGCCTACACCTGCTCAAACAATTGGCAGGTCTTAACTGACAAACTATCCATTCAGGTAACTGAACAGGATGAGGATCGCCCCTGAGAACCGATGTGTAACAAAGCTGAACTGCAGGGATGCACAATGCAGAGCAAAAAACCTTCATTCAGATTATATTGCCACATATAGCATGCATGGCATAAACAAACTCAATTTATGAAGTGCAGGGGCTTTTAACCAGCCACCTTTCTTTTGTTTTTCATATATTTGTTTATTTAGTCATTTAATTTTCAACAGCCTTTACATCTTGGTCAGGATCTCAGTTGATCTTCAGCCTATCCTGGAAATATTGCCAGCGCCCACTCCATCAGATGGCACCCTTCATACACACATCTGCTATTTCAAGTCACAAATACTATATCCTAGGTTTTGTAGGCTTAAATGCCAGTAGTTTATTTAAAAGAATTTATTTCAAAACAGCAGAACTCCTATACAGCGAAAGAAATTGACTTTTTTTGCAATTCAAACAAAGAACACAGGTATGCAGGTGCCTTTAATCATAACAATAGGAATATATCATCACCATTTGTAGTCCAAGTGTGGATATAAATTTCCCCTGTGGAGATATTAACTTATATTTTAAACTTGCTTGGTTTTCTCTTGCCACTTGAATACAATCCAAACTGTGCAGTGCCAAAGTGAAAACCCACACTGCAGCAGTAACCACGACGCTTGTAGGGGATTACGTGCACACGGCCAGTAAATACTTAGCAGCAACACCAAGCCTACAATGGCACATAATTTATACAGCAAACATGCCTACAATGTACTGAGACTTTTACAGCCAAGTCAAATGGACACAGCAAACAAGACAGTGTATTGGTTACTTAGCTAATTGAGCATTTCTACATTGTGCAACATGGCAAAAGATAACAGCGGCTCTTGAACCTACACTAATTTCTGATTTTTATAAAATCACTTGTTCACCCACATTGCATTTCTGAATTGCTACCTCTGAGCTAAAACCACCTGCCAAACTTGTAATAGCTATAATTCACTACTTGCCATATGACTACCTACAATTTAGACAGTAAACATGGCATGTCTGTTTTTTTTCCATTGAGTTCATTTTTCAAACTTGTTTTCTTTTGTCCAAGTGGCTAAAGAATGCTGTGCGCATAGTCAAATGCAACATTAAAACTTGTAGATTTACCATTTATTAATCTCCAGGTGACTAGCTCTATGTTTATGTGGCATATGTGTTTCATGTAATAGGAGGAAAGTTCTGGTCAGCGGGCACTACAGCGAGACAACTCGGCCTGACTGACCATTGCTTGCGTCTGTATGTATGAGATTTAGCGTGCCACAGTGACAGAGTTCTGTAGTTTGCATTGTAAATGCAGCAGGGCTTTGGAGGTGGAGGAGGGAAATTAGGTGAAGTTAAAGTGCCAGTGAAGAAATCAGGTCTGGATACAGACTCACATCAGAGCTGATGTGTCATACTGGGTGTATAAAGTCTTCTAAAACAGAATGAATATAAAATAATATAGCTAAAATTACCTCTGAGGTCACACCCGTTACAGGGTTCTGATCTGTCACCACACATTTCTTAGCAATGTGCATTAAAAATAGTAGCGTTGTTTTTTTATATCCATTTCTAAGTTCACCTGTACACTTGATCAGCTATACAATGCATAAAATACTGTAGCTTCAGGTTCAGAGAATCAAGCTCATGTGTAATAGTGTATAAATCCAACGTACAATGGATTTGGATAGTCCAACGTGGTGTCACGGTTATGCTGAATCCTCAAAGGACTACATCTCCCATCAGCCACTGCACAGCACATGCTCACGACACTCATATCACATGACTGCTTTGCACATAATTCACCTTCACGTTAATCAGCACTAGTATTTGGGTCAAGTCTAGTACAGCACTCAGTGTTTAGTGCTTGTCTGCCGTGGTCGCAATCATAGCACTTGATTTGTGTTTACGTTTATGCCTTGCTCTGCTGTCCTAGTCCGGTTTAGTGTACTCAGTATTATGTGTGCTTCACCTTCATTAAACAAGGTCCGCTGCTGCATCCGCCTCCTGTACATGTTTCCTGACACCTGGTGAAAACAAACATACACATACACACACACACACACACACACATCAGGACCTTCCACTGACATAATTTTGCAGATAATTAATGCTATAAATTCACCTAAATTTATCCCAACCTTTAACCATAGTAACTTCTGTGTTACTAGTTTGAATACAAGTTTGAGTTTTAATAAAACATGTGGTTCTTGATTCTGGGATCAGCTAGCATCAAAACTGTTAGACATTTCCAGCTTTGTTGTGATATTTGGGCATTTGGGCCCCATTAAGATAGAGAAGCGTGCTCCTGCTCACACACACATGCATGCGCGCGCGCGCGCCCACACACACACACACACACACACACACACACACACACTGCTGTTGAACTCATTCAACCCTTTATGGAATTGTATAGTTCAGCCATGGAGGAAGTAAGCCTGTGTGAGCCTCCACCCTTCCACTACAGCACATGGAAGTGCCAGACCCTCAGGACGATGATACTTGGTTTGTATTTAGAACAGTTTGTTTTATTTAGCACATATAACACGTTAGTGTAATGGACGGGTTTTTTAATGTTTAAAATGAAATGGACAGATTTCACAAGAAATAGAACAACTGAACAAGATGGTGTGGGTTGTTCTTACTCCTGTTCATGTGTCATATTGTGAGGTGTGGGCATGGCCACTAGGAGGCTGAGGTGCCAGAAAGGATTGGTGTGAAGCGTGAATGTGAGGAGGCAGCACTCGCTGGCCCAACTATTGAAACATCTTTTCTCCTGTCTGCCTACCACTGCTTTTACCCAGCAGCTACCCAAATCTGAAAAAAAACACCAAGCACATCACGTTCTACACTGGATATCACAACACCGTGAATCATTTTAGCCCTGTGAACACGGCAATCCTTGTAGCTAAAGCTGTTCTTTCTGGGTTCAAGTTATCTAGACCTTCAAATATCTGCATTTGGAATGATCTGTAAAGGCTATTTGAAATGAAGATTGTATGTAGCACCTAGTAGTTTCTCTCACACACAGAAATAAAGTTTAACTCGTATGTGATTTTTAATCCAAAATGACCTGCTAATAATAAGATTTAGACTTTCCAAACTAGATTTGCTTGACTATTTTTTTGGACAAACATAAAAGACCACATGTTTAAAAGTCACATTTATATTATCAGCACGATGCCCTGGGCTATTTTCTCCCAGGACTATAGAGTAAAATAGAAACGGCTGCAGATGTGAACCAAAAGTCTAATGTTACTAGACTATATGTTCCATTCCTCACTATCACTATCTTATTTCTAGTCCCACTTTCCACTTCAGAATAAATGATGTATTAGGTTATTGTGCCTACTAAATTGTTCAGTAAGTGCATTTGAAAAATCTTTCCTTAATCGTCTAGCACTCATCTTACGTGTTCTAATTTTAAACCTAAACTCATAAACATGTCAGTTACAGGAGACTGATGGATTTACTTTTAGGCTACAGTTTGAGCAGTGGTTAATGTTAGCCTTTCTACTGAAGGAATAATTGAATGTTATAAAGTCTGAAAAGTGATTCTCAGTTGTCCAGGTTGTTTCTAAGAACGATGTGCTATTTGAAGTGCTGTTACAATGCTCAATAAGGCAACAGGCAATAATCTGGCTTTATGTTTGGTCTGGTCTTACTCTATATTATGCGTCCCTGATGATTACAGTTACATACTCACTGAGCACTTTATTAGGAACGCCAGTATGCCGACTCATTCAGGTTGGTGAAGCTGGTTTAATAGTGTGGGGAATGATTTCTGGGTATGATTTGGGCCTGAGTTTGTTTTTTTTTTTTACTGTTGTTGCTGAGCACATGCTAATAATCATAGCAACAATTCACCCAATTCCTAAGGTCTACATCCAGCATGTTAATGCACCAGGTCACAAAGCAGAAGTCATCTAAAATCTGGTTTCATGAACAAGACAAGGGTTCTTCAGTGGCCTTCTCAGTCACTGAATCTGAATCCAGTAGAACACCTTTGAATTGTTGTAGAACTGCACGAAAGTGTTCCTGAAAGTTCTGCAGGAATTTGTGGTCCAGTCATTTCAACATGGACCACAATCTAAAAAGGAATATTTCCAACATCTGGTGGAATCCATGCCATGAACAATTGAGGCTGTTTTGAGTGCTCTTGGTGTTCCTGATAAAGTGCACAGTGAGTGTATACACTGCATATGCAATTATAATGTCACTACTGAGGATTTGTGCAGAGATACAGATGGCCCACATCTTATATAAAGACCCATGTGCATCAACTTCAACTTTGGCTCACATACTTACTCAAGTCTAACTTGGCAGCTGTAACAGGACATCAGGTTTCTCTCAAGTGAGATAGGTCGAGGAAAATTACATTTGTATGACCTGCTGGATTTCCAATAATATTTTTCTTCTGATTGGGACCATAGCTGTTGTCCATTCTGAAATGATAAAATAAAATTAAAATATGATGAAAGGGGACTGGCCATGGAGAAGTGATGAAAAGCAGTTACATTAAAGTGTCCTTCAAAAATGTAATCATAGAAGGGTATAACTAAAGCATCGCTAAGTAGGGTTTTTATTATAATACTGTCCGAGGCTTTGAAAATGTGTGTTCCATATGGCTTTTACTTTTAACCATCATAAAGAGAAATTGTTCAGAATTCTCACTGGAAAGAGTGCAGCCTTCATAGGAAGTTGGCATTGGCATGATAACGCCAGTAACTTGTGACTATGAAATTGCAGGCTGGTGTTAATCCTTTAGATTCTGTTGGCTTAGCATGATACAACACAAATAGGGTACAGGGATTATATCAAAGTTAGCAAAATGCCATGATACACAATCCAAACTGAAAGTGATGCACATGTGTTTTTGCAATAATTCAACCGTGTCAGTATAAACACTGCCAGTATTTACATTATATATGCCCGCAGTGTTTATGTGTAACTACACATGTATTAGAGGCACTTTCTTAAAGCAGAACCTTTGGTCTTCTTTCACACACACACAAACACACACACACACATATGGACACAAACCACACAGCTATTCACTCTCTACTTCCACACTACTCAGGGACTCTGTGGGCTGGATGACTGGATCTGTTTCTGTTGTTAGTGATAATAAAAGCTGCATGCAGCAAGAGTTTCAGTCCAGTGCTGCTCATGTGCTTCATACTCTGCCCTTTGAAAGACCATGCATTTACATTTACATTTACAGCATTTAGCAGACGATGCTCAGTGATGTCCTTATCAAGGGACTCATTGATCTTTTAAACATTTTGAAAGCATTCATTTTCAAAAGAAAGATTCAAGCCAAGGAACTAATTAGACTGCAAATTAAAAAATAATGACTTTTTATTTAAATGACTTACAAGGTTATGATACGATTCTTCTTTCTTCTTATTAGAAGATTTTGGTTCACTGGTCGTGCTGTCTTGGGGCTTATTCATCGCGTGGGTTCATGCATGGAGTCATGATTTCCAAAACTGTCACCATTAATGCAAACATTGGAACATTTCACCATTTCTGCCTCCCACTAGCACCTGAATATTCCGTGGCGTGGTGTAGAGGGACGGGGTGAGCAACTCCAACCATCTAACTCATTAATTAGCTGTAATCGTGGGACAGTTAATGCTGGAACTGCTGGTGACTAATGACAGTTGGTCCCCTTGTTAAATCTCAGCATATGGGACACGTTCAGAACAAGCCAATAGGAGTGCCTGAGAGATGCACCATCATCAACTGCAGGCACCTTCATCAAAATGATCTAATGCTTCCCTTGATGTGTATCCCATGTTCAGTGCAGTGACATAACAAATGCTTGAGCTTCTGTGTCTATACCAATGACCCAGGAATATGCTGTGTATATTTATGAAAAGACCAAAAATCAACCTCCAGCATGGATTCTAGACGACAACTTTTAAGGCAAACATTAACCTTATGTATTGTCAAAGTGAGACTTTTATTTAAAATCAAAGAGAAGAATTTTATGAGTGGTCCCATGCTGCAAAAGATCACTAGCCAACCACATAAATATAGCACGATTACTCACAAATAGCATCAGCTGGATTTTCTGCATTCAGAGTTTACCTCATCGTGTTCACGCTGCTGTCTTCCTGTCTAAAAGGATCTCACGAGCTCTATTATTCGGCATTTGTGACGTGAGGACTGTGTCTTTCTGAAGGCTGCTGATTCACTGCACGACCCAGAGTTCTGCTAACGACCGCGCTCGTCATCGCCGAACGCACGATGACAATAGCTGGGGTGAGGGAGGGGGAGAGGGGGCTCACAGATCAGGAGAGAATAGAAGGTTTCAGGAAAGTAGAAGCAAAGTTCGTATATAGTGGGTTTAATTAAGTGTGTGTATCGTATGTAAACAGACTAGTATTAAGCTCGTCTGACTAGTTCAGTCCCAATCTGGCATTGAGCCTAATGTTAGAACCTGTCATTCCACCTTGGCTCAATGTCACTTCTCAACAACTTCACCTGTGATCAAGCAAAACAGCAAATCGGTCTCCACACCTTTTCTGCCAGGTACGCTCTTAGTTTCTATCTAATCATTCATTTAAATGAGTGCACTCTTCCTATAGAACGCATGATGCATGACTGTCGTTTTTATTGTATATACTCACCTGTAATAATTAGACTAGGTGTGTAACAGTGACGGTTCGCTTCAGCTGCCAGCAGTAACATTCAACACATTTATGTCACTCTGTAACTAAGGAGTAGTGTTTGTTTGTTGTAATAAAGGATCATCAGTGTTTCCGGGTGCTTCTGTGTAACTCTGAATGTTCCTAAGCGTGCAAAAAGCCTTGTGTATGTTAAGACAAGTTGGAGAGGACTAATAATCTACATCTCATGGGAGAGAGACCAGCTGTGAACTTATATGTTGTTTTATGAGAGAGTGGTGCACCTCGTTGTAGTGTTATTTGAAGAAATATGGGTTATTGTAAGTAGTTACAAGTAAATAAATTAGTCACATTTTGTTTTGTGTTTGTAATTCCATATATATATAAAATTAATTAATGCCAGGCTACTAGAGTGCAGAGAAATCTGAGTGTGTGGTTTACATTTGTCTTTTAGCCCTATAGTACAACCTGTTCCCACTCGAACGCAAAGCTCTTCTTGCTCTTCTAGCTCCAGTCCAGCACTGCAGTTGTCCAGCCCACAGCTTGTCTTCTGCCCTCGTACGTACTTCTAGAGTAAGAGCCCACATAGGGGATCCTTTGTTTAGGAGGGTCTAGGCATGGCTGATGATTTACAAGCTGCTAAAGTCTCCACGCGATTGGCTGCCTGTGCTGTGTGCGCGTCGGTCAGAAGCATGCGTCAGGCGTCTGCGGCAGTGTGTAGCTGTTTTGCTCTGTGCTGATCATGCAAACCTGGGAAGCTCATTTCACATCGACCACTACAGCCACTTATTCTTCTAAATCCATGGGAGGCAAGATGGCTACCTTTTAGGATTATGCTGCCTAAAATCGAGGGCTTGCCCCTGAGGAGCGATAAGGTATACCACTGGCTGTTTTTTTTTTTTTTTTTTTTTTAAACAGCTATTGTCTCAAGGAGACAGCAGTGATATGACTGTAGGTCTGCTCATTTGCTTTGTGTATCTGACGGTGTTTTGTTCTTTATTCCCCTATCAGTAACATGTGATGTTTATGTTTTGATTCTCATTTTCAGGTGAGATGCAAAGATCTTTCCAAACCACAGAAAAAGAACCGAGTCTCCAAGGTAACAGACAACCACTTTTTGCTATATAAAGGTTTTCTCTTTCTTTTTTCTTTTTTTTTTTTTTTTGTTTTTTTTTTTTTTTTTAATTTAAGTATGGATTTGGCACCTGCCGCTCTTTGAGGAACGCTGCATTTGTAATCTGCATGGACGTATATTTACGCTGCCTAGCTGGCAGGAGCAAGCACAAGATTTTCATCTGCACTCTCTTTAGTCTGTTTTCTATTGAGTTGAGTGAAGTTGCGAGACAGGAAAGGAGTGCTGTATGAATGAAGCCACCGCAAGCAGCTTCAGAGAAACTCTCACCAGGAAGGAAGCATGCTTTTAGAAGTCACGTTGCAGTAAAAGCTCAATACTCTGAAATGGTGCACTTGATGCAGTATTTGGTTAATTACTCTTTGATGGGTTTACAGATTGCTAAAGGAGCAGCATAACATTTGTTAATCGAGTCAAGTTTGAAGGTACTTTTTTTTTCCGCTTTCAGAACTGTAACTTGTAGACCAAAAAAGAAATCTAGACCAAAAGCATCAATCTGTGACCTGCTTGTTGTGACTTTGATCCTCAAAAAGGTTAGTTGTGATTCTTTGTTCTGAGACTGAAGAAGCAGAAAGATGAATGAGAATGTGTTTAGGTTGCATTAGCTTTTATTAACTAATGGACTTATATATTGAATTTTCTCTTTTGTAAATGGGAGATTTCATCAGTGTTTGTAGATAGCAAGATGCAAAAGATGTGAAGTGTTTCTTCTGTGTTTGGGTTGGACACGCCCACCCTGCTCTAACTTTCCCTGGTAACGCTTCCTTAGGGAGGCTTCTTAGAATTCTGTAGGCAATACGTGCTCTGTTGCTAGGGGTGTGCGTTTTTTTTTTTTTTTTTTTTTTTTTTTTGGGGGGGGGGGGGGCGTTTTGCCATGTCTACGGTCTGTGTGTGTGCGTGTGTGTGTGTGTTTGTGTGTGTGTGTGAGTGAACAGGGTGGTTTATACCCTGAAAAGGAGTCAAGTGTGACTTTCTGGGTTTTCATGGCTTCAGACACAACACGTAAGAAACAAAGAGGCCGAGATGTGTGACGTGCTAAGAATCAGTAAATCATCTCTTTAATGCCAAGTAGTGTTAATTTCTTCACCTATTTTTAATTTAGTCTTAGTCTTAGTCTTGTGCCAAATGTCCTTGTTAGTTTTAGTCATATTTAGTCATTCACATATCTTTTTTGTTAGTCAAGTTTTAGTCGACTAAAAGTCTCATCATTTTAGTCTAGTTTTAGTCAAAATAAAACTCAAGGTATCTTAGTCAAGTTTTAGTTGACTTAAAAGTCTTTTAATTTTAGTCAAGTTTTAGTCGACTAAAAGTCTCATCATTTTAGTCTAGTTTTAGTCAAAATAAAACTCAAGGCATCTTAGTCAAGTTTTAGTCGACTTAAAAGTCTTTTAATTTTAGTCTAGTTTTAGTCAAAAAATTTTAGTCTTTTTTTTAAAATAACACATTATTACTGAGATTATTACTGATAAACATTTCAGTAAAAAAGTGTTTCACATATATCAAACATTGGTTAAATGTAATAATTACCTGACAAAATACACTTGTTGAATGATTTTTGTTGAATGCAAATGTTAAACGTGTCTGGAGACACATTCACAAATGATTAACCTGTTCTGAAGAGTATTTTATTTTAACCAACACAATTCAAAAGCTGGGGCCCAACAGACTCTGACTGACAACTTAAGTTACAAAGGTTTTTAAAACTGTTTTGGTTGCCTTGTGTCTCATCTTTCTGTTCAAATCAGAAATAAAATAAATATACTCAGAAAAACTGAAAAGCCTACTTTACTGTGGGCCTAAAATACAACCTATTTACAGTCCGCGAATCACAAAAGTATCAGTGAGAAGTTGAGAACACTCGTTTAAAAAGTGCATTCACTCGAACTTGACTGCACATCACATTTTTTACTTTATTGATACTGCTTTTAATCGTAATGCAAAGACCGGTCATCGGGACATAAGCTGTCATGTACAATAAAAGAGCCTGCGCAGCGACAGGAAATATAATTTAACACAAAAAGACTGCCTAGACCAGGAGTGGACTTGCGCTAGCGGTGCTTGCGGCGTGTGGACGAATTCTTTCTACGCACACCCTCAACAGCCCGAAGCCGCAAACTCGTTGTGAATATTTTAAAGGCGTAACAGCTGATGAAAAAGCAGAGACAATTGTAGACGAAAATGAAGAGATTTTATCTTAGATTTTATTTTATACAAAACATTTTCTTCTCGTGTTTTTCCGTCAACAATAATGCATGTTAATTTAGTCTTAGTCAGCGTTTTTGGACAGTGGTGCAGTCTTGTCATCATCTCGTCTTAGTCATAAAAAAAAAAAAAGGTTGTTGAACATATTTCGTCTCGTCTCATCTGACGAAATTAACACTAATGCCAAGTGATCCAAACAAGCACTGTTTGTGCTTTGTGTTTTTTTTTTTTTTTTACAGTAAACAAGAACCCTTGCTATAATAAGTTGTTTCATTTTCGCTTCTGCTCCACACATGCAAAGAGACAGCATGGAGTCATTAATAATTTACTATAGACTATCAGGTTAATGCAAAGGCACATAAAGCATATGGACCTTACTGATTATCACCCTTGTCAATTTTATTTCCATTTGTGTTTTTTTGTTTTGTTTTGTTTCAGAAAAAGCAAGCAAGTATCTTGACTCAAGTATCAGAAATAACGGGTACAAGAGAGGATTTGGATATACATTTTCTGTACATATTACCAATTCTGTATTTATTACTAAGCCAAAGTTGATTCAAGGTTCTTTCACCATTTCCTCATCATATTGCTGAGTCCTTTTCGTCTGACAGAAATGTCATCCACATTGAGATCAGAGAGATGCGTGTTAATATCCTCCACTCAGCTGATTTCCACCAGATTTCATGAGGTGCTCGGTCAGTTAAAGTTCAGATGTGTTCGATCTCTACAGTGTTCTCGAACAGCGAGTTATCTCCTTCACACAGGTGTGTGTGTATACTAAGTAAGTTAGGAGTTTTATTGTCATGTCACATTATTATTAGTAATTTCAGCCAGCTTTTGAAAAGCTAATGGAGAGAACATTTCTGCAGCGATAAGTCGACAAGACTAAGACTTCACCGAGTACTTTCATGTGTTTGGATGTTAGAACATATTTTGTGTGTATTTTTATTAGGTGTATATAACAATGCAGTTTTATTTTGAAGATATCAGTTTCTCTCAGCACATTTTTAAGCGGCCAAAATTCTGCCCAAGTAATAAATGCAAGTAGTTATGGGCAGTACCAAAGCCTTCTTATCAACACGGTCCAGTTGGTGGCCATCCTGCCAATTCCTTCCAGGCACTTATTTTTAGTCATACAAGACCAGACCAAACCTTCAAGGACGGATTCAAAATTTCAAATAAAATCTGACAAAACTGTAAATAACATGTGGTCTTTGGCTCCAATAATATGTGAAAAGATTTTGTTGAATGTGCATTTTGAAGTAAAGAGTCCTATATGTGTGATTGTGTCACTGAAAGACTTGATAGGTTCTGTCTTTACTAACAGTATAATTGGCTCTTTTTAGTGCTGAGGAGGGACTTATGTAAAAGAGCTGCGATGCATATGTGAATGTTACATATGACATTATCATGAGCTGTTTCTACCGAACAGAAAACAAAAGTGAAAACAAAAGTGCATCTGATGCTACTGATTTTTGGTCTCTGAAGTCCTTTGACTTAGAATTAAGGTCAGTGCCAAACTCTGACACTTTGTTGTAACCAACCTTATTGTCACAGTTCCTGCCTCATACAGTACTTCAATACACAGAATAAAAAACTAAAGCACCTAAATTAGTAACCGATTCTCAGGCGTCACACATCCTGTCGAGACATTTAAAGCATGCACTTAAAGATTAGAATGAAAATCAAAACTAGTTCATGACCTGTTCATGATAATCAGCCTCATCTTTTCAGCCTACATTTACCTCATTCATATCTAATTAATATGTAAGTAAATCATTCATCTTCAGTCACCGCTTTGTCTTGGTCAGGGTTGCGATGGATCCAGAAGTTATCCCAGAAACACTGGAAAACTGCTGTCCTGAGACCTGTATGCAAGAAAAATCTGCCAGCTTCAGAGGTGTGAACCAAACAGGACATTATGCAGCTGCGTAACCCGAGTCTGAACACAGAAACCTTTCCTAGCGTAAACACTGATGAAACATTTGAACTTACGTTGCTGAATCAGTCACTAACTCCGAATGCGTTTTATTGGCAATGAAACTGATTAACCACTTTACTTGAAGTTCTATGGTGATAGTCTTTTCTCTAAAGCATGACAATGTACTGTAACTATCTAAAAAAAGTAACTTTTTTAAGTTACGGGTCACAAAGTACAAATAATAACAGCACTCTTCGATTTAACTTCTACAGCATATCCAGTACTATAAACAGAAATTCTGAAGCTCTTCCAGCATGATATGAATAGATCATGAAGGCGTACAGCAGAATCTGGTCATTTCCGTGAGCTGCCTGTTCAGTTCCTGGACACGTTCCATGGTTGTTGTGAAAAGTAGTTTCTGATGTTGGCTTCTTTCAGTTTTTTCCTACTTCTGGGTTACATGCTGGTGAAGCTAATGATTATACCTTTCATTTATTTTCCTCCAGTGGTAACAGTTGCAGGTGCTGCCAAAATTATTGCCTCACTCTGCTTTTGGCACAGCTAGTCAGTTGCATCACTCTATGTCCTGGTGTAAAGGTTGTGAAAGGGGAGTATGTGTAAAATATTATAAACAATAATTTAAACACATGCTGATGTATTACTCAGATCCTCAGGTTGACTCAAAGGCATTCAATTCTTAATTTTTTTTTTTTTTTTATTGTATTAAGTTTTTTTTCCTTATTAAATTTGATTTCAATTCTTTTTGTGTTTGTGTATACTTCTCCTTAGATTTATGCAAGAAGAAGAATTTAAAGCAATGTACTGTTTGAATTCAATTATAACTGCACCACTTGAGTGGTGTGCATTTGACTGTCGATGCTTTTATTCTACTAGAGTTTTGTGTATTACTTTTTCAGACACTACATCCTGATTATCCAAGATATAACAATATTAGTGACTGGGATTGAAGGCCATGAATATTCAAAGTCCAACTGACAACTGAGGCTTTTACAGCAGCAAACTGTTTATATATTTCATTTTTTTGTAAGGACCTGTGAAACGCAGCTAAATAATACAGTTATAACATGAAAGTCAACACAACTATATACTTTATAATCCAATGGTTTAAGCCTTCGTTGATCATTTTGCCTGTTTTCAAATTGGTTAACAGTTACTTATATTACCTAAAAATAAGCTCTTCCTCTTTTTAGAGCTAACAGCAAAACTTGAAAATAGAAACTCTCTGAAAATAGTGTGCTATACAGTAAGTGTGCTAGCAATGCTCTGTTAATTGTGGCAAGGCACAAAAACTTTAAAAGGAATAATGAAAAGAACAGAACTAAACAATACATTCCATCGGAGATATTGAAATATTAAATGCAAGCTTTTCTTCTAAGAATAACTAGACATCCCTGCCAAAAAGTACTAAAACCTTTGAAGGCATTGACTGAGATGTCCAAAACAAAATGTGCCTTTGTTGAGTTCAGGCCGTAGTCTTGTTGTGGCACCATCGGGCTGTTGATTTGTGATGACCAGTAACAATATGTGTCACATCATTCCTATGCCAAGACCTATTTAGTCATCATTCTGTTTTTCCTTGCCCAGGTTGAGTCACAGGGCATCTCAGTAAATGGCACTAGATCAGAGCAGATGGAGGAGGAGGTGCCAGAGGACGAGGCATGTGATGTATCTCAAGAACACTCTGCTCCACCTGACTCACCCACGCCTCTCCAGCACGGCGCAGCACCAATGTCAGCTGAGAACGATTTCCGGCCTGCTGTCAGCCACCATGCACATCCTACTCACCATGACTCTCACAATGGTGCTAAACATGTAAAACCAAACACTGAGAAACTTACAGATCAGACCAAAACACAGACTGAGCCCCAAAGGACCTTGAACATGCTCACCAGCATTCAGCCGCCCGAGGCGCTCCCTGAACCGATGGAAAATGGAAAGATCAAAATGGAAGAGCAGAGCATGGTGGCAGATGAAAAATTTACATCCCACTGTGAAGATGCTTTGTCTACACTAGCAACTGTAGTATGTTCCTCCATCACCGATAGGAAGGCTTTGGAAGAGAAGCTGTTTGGTCCACGAACCTCTGATATCTGTTCTTTTAAAAGTGAACAAGAAGAACCATATCAGAGTCATAAACACAAAGAACAGACTTTTAACAATCAAGAAGAGGGTGATAACCCTCATCTTAAAGACTCATTTGCACTGTCTTTTCCCAATATCCAGTCTTTAGTTGAGCATAGGAGCATAAGCATTGATCAGGCCATAGCTATTGAGGCCTTAACCCAGTTGGCAGCTACCCCAGAAACAATGTCCTTCAAAACAGATTATCAGGGTCAGAACCCTCAGAATGAAAGCACATTGTCCATGAATTTTGCATCAAGCAAGCCTATACCTCTTCGAGAAGCTAAGTCTGTATCAGAGGTTGTTTCCAATAAAGTCCCCGTAATTAGTTCACCGTTGCATCAGACATCTGTTATTTGCAGTCCACTCAACAGGCAAGAAAATTCCAGCCACCGCAGCACATCCACCCCCAACAAACTGTCTTTACACGATCTCTTAAAGGCTAGCTCAGAATGTGAAAAAACCTTGCACACCCAAGAGAATGGAAGATTAAGTCAAGCACTTTGTAAAACAGAGAGAATAGATGGCACTTTTAAAAAGATTAAACATGTTGATAGATCACATAGTTCAAGGAGGAGAGATGAAGAGGAGGTTGCTGCCCAGTTGGTGCAGCTTGCATTCATGATTGAATCACAACACAAGCCAGTATCTTCTGAAAACAGTCCACCCAAGGGAACGTCAGTTCAGGCTATAAAATACAATCATCACACCATTGGGCAGCATTTAAAGAGGCAAAGCAAAACAAAATCAGCCTCGTCAAGTCCAAAGTTATCAAGAAAGAGAGCCACTGAGACAGAGGGAGGCAATCACAGGATACCACTAGCTAAGAGATCACCCAATGGCAAAGCACCTCCCAAGATGAAGGGTAAAAGGGAGGCCTTGCAACAAAAGGCTAAATTGCACTCCAAAAGGAATCCTTTTATGCCCCAGACACAAATAGACTTGAAAAAATACCTTGGACATGCTAATGATGAAAATAGGCGACTTTTTAATTTCAGCAACTCCCACAAGAGAGAGCACTTAGACCTGCAGACTCTCATGAGCTCGGGGAATCAGAATACTCAGCATTTCAAAACAGACCATACAGGTCTTGGTCACTGCCATGGCAACCAGTGTCAACCAAATGGACATTGTCTTAGTCTTACAAACGGTCACCTAGGTGCTACTCAAGGTCAGAGACGTGAATGTGAAGAACATTTTATTTCTCAGGTATCGAAAACCTACAGTGTGTTGAATCATGGTGCTAAACCACAAGCCCCCTGTGCCATGCCTAATGTTCAAAGGCCAGATCCATCAGCGAGTCCAGGGAGGCAACATAAAGCAAACAGTCTCAACTGTGAGTCACGTCAGACTTTTGTTGATCAGAACGGGTATTACAAAGTTGAGACATCCGGCTCTGTGACAGTCTTGTCCGTGTCAGGTCAGCATATGGAAAACGGTGACATACAATGTCATGGAGAAAACACTCCTACCAAGCACATGCTCGAAAGGTATTTAGAATCTCCATTAAAGTTTCTGGACACCTCAGCCAAGAATCTGATCAACACTCCCTCAAAAAAAACACTGGAACCCCCCTCCTGCGACTGTATGGGTAAGCTGTAAAACATCACTTTTAAAAAGAAGACAAACGCTGTTACTAGAAGGAATTTTTCATAAACACATTGCATTATTTTATTTGTAGAACAAATCATTGAGAAGGAGGAGGGCCCATTCTACACACACCTTGGATCTGGGCCAACTGTAGCGGCAGTGCGAGAGATGATGGAGAACAGGTGACATACATTAATCTTAAACTTTATACTACTTAAGTATAAAGGATAGATTCCCCATTAAACACAAGATAACCTAGACCTGGTTTGATGCAATATGACAAGGCATAATAACAACAAATTGATTGAAATTTTTCAAACTTGGTAGTTTTGAAAGAATGGGAGGATAACTCTCTTTCATTGGGATTGACAGGTAAAGAGAAGCATAGAAGGCAATAAGGGAATGAAGGATTCTCTCAGTCTTTTTCAAATCTTTACACAGTGCAAAAGGAAATTAATTAGATAAAATCTCGAAATAATTAAACTTTATTAAATTCTACAGTTAAATACATACAATAGTTTCCCAATTATTGTCTGTTTTTTTTTTTTAAATTCATGCCACAAGTTGAATCTTTGTAAAATTGCACAATGAAACACGAGTGTGTTCAAGCAGAAAAGCCAAACCTGGTTCTTATGCACTATAGAAATTACAACAGGAAGCCACTTTGAGCCACGGGGGCCCAGCAGAGTGACTTACTACACTTTAGGTTTACAGATGACCTGCTGCAGGCTTATGTCTGTGATGAATTTAGGTGCAATGTGTAATGGATCCCTTTTTAAAAACCACATTTTTTTTACCCTCTAGGTATGGGGAGAAAGGCAAAGCTGTGCGCTTAGAAGTTGTGGTATATACAGGAAGAGAAGGGCGGAGCTCACAGGGTTGTCCAATAGCCAAGTGGGTAAGTGATCAGTGGAAAATACGTTTTATTCCATTTTTTCCCAGATTAAAGTGTTCTTGTTGGTGTATGTAGGTGCAGTGTAGTATGTAGTTGGTTTTTTTTGTTTGTGTTTTTTTTTTTTTTTTTTACATGTTATGCCCTGGAGTCTGCTGTGGAAATTTTTTTTCTAAATTTAACAGTTATTTAGCCTTTTCACCAACACCTCAAATGTGATTATACTGTATATACTGTATATTGTATACATATAGCCTTAGAATTAGTTTCTTTAAAATGGAAATGATTTAATTAATTACTTTGTTTAGTTTTCAACAAGTTTTCAACATGTTTAAATGTAAAACACAGATGACAGACTGCAAGTACTTATCAAGAAGGAGTGAAGAACAATTAAAACAAAAATTGATGAATTATAGTCTCTTAACTACTGCATGTGTATATATATATGCCTCCTGTGACTGAAACACACACTACATGACTGTGCCAGCACTAAGAATGGTCTTTTACCCAAATAACAGTGGGCAATGAACCGCTATAGTCTTGCAGTCAGTAAACATTGATCTAGTTAGGAATTAGTGTTTTTTCTGTTCAGTTTCATTGCTGTTCAGATATTTTGGTTGATGGACTGTTGTCAACCTAGCAGTGACAGAGAAATCCCAGTTACACCGGAACCCCACACAGTACCATGCCAATGCAGTGTCAGTCTCATATACATATAACATACATATGGCCTAACATATGGCCTGTTTTCACTGATAGAGAAGCTAAAAAATTGTGTGTAGCAACAGGTGAGTTACAACCTTGACTATTGCACTGCATTGCTTCCAGGGCTTCCTACAGCTACACCAAACAAACCACAACTTGCAAAATGAAGCAGCAAGAATATTAACATGTAGTAGAATACAAAAACATTTTTGACCAGTTTTTGCATCACTCTGGCTTCCATTGACTATAAAACTGCATTAGTAGTATCTTCATTTCTTAATACTACTGCACCTACATACATCTCTGTATATCTGATAAACTATGTCTAAATGTCGATGCTGGCCTTCGCCACGTTCTGTGAATGATGCGTAGAATGAGTGGTGTAGTAGCCTTTTTAATGCATAAGAGATCTGAAACACATTTCCTTTAAATGTTTATCAAGCTTCATATATCCCTAAAAAAATTTACTCTTATAATCTTATACTATTTGAGTTATTTTTTATTATTCTATATTCCACACATTTTATTATATATTTTTATAGTTTCTTTGTATTGTTTAATGTATTATTTATTTCATTGTAGTTTACTTATTGCTTTTTTTTAACTATTTATTTATTTATTTTATTACATTTTGTTTATTTATTTCTGTTTTTAGTTTAGTTAACTGTGTCAACTGTATGTAGTTGAACTAATAGCACTGTATCTGCTTTTAGTTCAACTTTCAATTATTTCGATCAATTTTAGATAATTGTTAAATGATATATAATTATATAGCGTTTGCACCTGTATACATACAGTACGTTGTGGATCATACATGAACAATCTAGTGCAGGCTAAGCTTGTGCAAGGTGAGAATAAATAAGGCGTACGTATTTACTTGTTGGTGAGAACAGAGAATTTTGGTGAAGGTTAAGCTTCATGTGCTGGGGTTTTAGAAAATCCAAAACAATAGTTCAAACACATTCATAACACAGAACAATAATTCAGAATATAAGCACAATATAAATTGAATAAGCACAAAACAAATGTCATACTCTGAAATGGCATAAATGAATCAGTGTCTCTGCTTACTTAATAATGATATCAGAAATAAGTTTCAAAGTGCAAACAGGAACAGTATGTACTTACTGTACTTCCTCTGTACCCTCTTCCTCTGAGTGAGTCCTCTGCTGGTGTGGAGGTGTCACAGTATGAGCTGGTATGACCCTGTTATATAAACTGGTAGGAGTGGATTTGAGTGGAAACAGTATTGATGCATCACCCATGGTAAAAATTTACCAATGCTGGATTTGCCTATCAGGTTATCCGTCGGGGCAGTGAAGAGGAGAAGCTGCTGTGCCTAGTGCGTCAGCGCACGGGTCACTGCTGCCAGAATGCAGTTGTGGTCATCCTCATCCTAGCCTGGGAGGGCATCCCACGCAGCGTGGCTGACAGACTGTACCAGGATCTCACCAACACTCTCTACAAATACGGTTCGCCCACTAGCCGCCGCTGTGCCCTCAATGAGGAGTGAGTCAGAACTTGCAGAAAATGCCCATGATTCATATTCATATCCACACATAATCCACAAACGGGAGGTTAATTAACACTGATGAATGAAAGCGGCTAGTTATTATTTTGTTAAGAAGAAAGT
This sequence comes from Tachysurus vachellii, assembly GCF_030014155.1. Lineage (NCBI taxonomy): Eukaryota > Metazoa > Chordata > Actinopteri > Siluriformes > Bagridae > Tachysurus > Tachysurus vachellii. The sequence goes on along the minus strand of NC_083465.1, from coordinate 12,749,792 downwards.
ATAACTATATGGCAAATGTTTTTTTTCCTTCCTTCTCAGTCGTACCTGTGCTTGCCAGGGTCTGGACCCAGAGACCTGTGGGGCCTCATTTTCTTTTGGCTGCTCGTGGAGCATGTACTATAATGGATGCAAGTTTGCACGCAGTAAAGTGCCCAGAAAGTTCCGTCTGCAGGGTGACTACCCTGAGGAGGTAAGAGTAATAAGCCTTCAGTAAGTGGACATCATTTAAGAGGTGCCTTTTATTCCTGACTATATTGGCCATGGTATTATGGTTATATATGTATGACATGAACAAAACATCATGAGTTATATCTTTCAGTGCATACTGTGACTTACTATATGACTGACAATGAAATCTCATAGCAGAGTCTTTTTCTTTTAGCAATTCTGGTTTCTATGACATGGATCAATTACTGAAGAGAAAACATGACAGCAGTGATAGAATTTGTAAATGTTACTTCTGAACCATAAACATCCTCAGCATTTGTATATGTATGAAATCTTTATATAATCTGTTTTGCAATGTGTGCATTCTCAGATAATGAGAGTAATAGCAATGTTTATTTATTTGAATGTGTATATAAGTAAAATGGAAAATGCTTCTGTTATACTGAGCTTATCACAGTATACAGAACACATGTGATAGTGCTCAAACGCTGCTGGTTAAAAGTGATACTGTAATGATACGTCAGGCTTGGGTCAGAATTGGCAAACACAACAACATAGATGAGGCAGAGATCAGAATCAATAACACGGGCAGAAGGTAAGGACAGGCGGCAGACAATCGTAAAACAGGGCAAAATAGAACAAAGTCAGAAACCAGGAAGACAGCAAGAAAAGACGCTCAGACCGATAGCAGAGGCAAATCGAGACTTCACACAGAGGTCAAGTTCAAGGCTGCTTATATGGGAAGTGGGTGATGAGCGGGTGCTGGGAGGTGTCGTCCGGAAGCTGTTAATACTCAGGCGAAGGTTCCCTCTGGTAGCGATCGGGGGTCGAGGCAGGTGCTTCAGCCATGACAGAGACCCCCCCACCCCCCGCAAGCGGCTCCTGAAGCGAGGATACGTACGACGTCGGGGCCGTCCGCGAAGTCGAGGAGCCGGTTTATCTGGATGAGCTTGGTGGAACTCCAGTCCAGGATGTCCCCTACCCTCACCCAAGAACGTTCCTCCGGGCCATACCCCTCGCAGTCGACCAGATATTTGAGGTGGCCGCCCCGGCGTCTGGAGTCCAGTAGGCTGTGGACCTGATAAGCTTCTTCGTCGCCGATCAACAGAGGCGGTGGCACCGGTGGGTTGGCAGTCTCCTCCTGCTCCCCTCTCGGCGCGTTGGCGGGCTTAAGCAGCGAGACATGAAACGTCGGAGAGATACGGTAAGTGGATGGTAACGCCAGGCGGTACGACACAGGGTTTACTTGTTTGACGATCTTGAATGGACCCACGAACCTAGGGCTGAGCTTTCTGCAGGGGAGGCGGAGCCGAATGTCACGGGTGGAGAGCCACACCCACTGTCCAGGTCGATAATCTGGGTGCGTTCTACGGTGCCTGTTGGCTTGGAGTTTCTGTTGTCTGATGGCTCTCTGTAGCTGGTGGTGAGCCACGCTCCAGGTCTCCTCGCTCCTACGGAACCAATCATCCACTGCAGGCAGATCGGAGGGTTCCCCGGCCCACGGGAATAATGATATCCGAGGATACATTGGAAGGGTGTGAGGCCGGTGGCTGGTTTGGTGAGAGAATTCTGTGCATACTCCGCGCACATGAGGTACCTGCTCCAGTCAGCTTGGTTGTTTTGACAGTATGAGCGGAGGAAGCGGGTGAGTTCCTGGTTCAAGTTTTCAGTCTGGCCGTTGGCCTGTGGATGATATCCCGAGGTAAGACTGATATTTAATTGCTTGAAGAAGGCTGCCCACACTCGGGAGGTGAACTGTGGTCCTCTGTCTGAGACGATATCTTCAGGTAAGCCATAGAAACGGAATACATAATTACAGAGGGTTTCTGCTGTTTCGAATGCCGTGGGGAGTTTGGGTAGAGATATCAGGCAGCATGCCTTGGAGAACCGATCAACGATGGTGAGAATGACGGTGCAATTATCGGACTTGGGCAGATCGGTGACAAAATCAATGGTGATATGGGACCAGGGTCGCTGCGGGATAGGTAGTGGCTGTAACAATCCGGCCGGGAGTTGAGGTGAAGTTTTTGATGTGTTGCACATAGTTCATCTTCTAACGAAGTCTCTGCTGTCTTCGGACAGAGAGGACCACCAGAATTTGTTTTGAGCCAGTTGGGTTGTGGCCGAGATGCCGGGGTGACCGGAGCTGGGCAAGGCATGTAGTAGTTTCAGAAGGGTCTAGCGTAGATTCTCCAGCACGTAGGTTTTGGTAGTGGGACAGTCGTCAAGAGGCGGAGAAAGCGTATTAGCCAGAGAGCTCTGTGTCATGATGTCCCATTGAATGGGAGCGACAATCTGAGCCTCAGGGATGATGGGATCTGTCGGAGAGTTCTGGTCAGGTTCGTTGTCAAGGCGGGAAAGTGTGTCGGCTTTGATATTCTTCGATCCTGGTCTGTAAGTCACTGTAAAGTGGAAGAACGTGAAAAACATAGCCCATCGTGCTTGGTGGGGGTTCATTTGCTTGGCCGAGTGTAGGTATTTGAGGTTTTTATGATCCGTGAGAACCGTGAACGGATGCTGAGCGCCCTCCAGCCAGTGTCACCACTCCTCGAAGGCCGCCTTCATGGCCAGTAGCTCACGATCCCCCACGTCGTAATTGCGTTCGGCGGGAGACAATTTCTTGAAAAAGTAAGCACAAGGAAACATCTTGTTAGCCGGACGTGATTGCTGAGAAAGGACCACTCCGATGCCAGTACTGGAGGTGTCCACTTCGACAACAAACGGCCGAGCCGGGTCAGGGTGGTGCAGGATGGGAGCTGTGGTAAAGTGCTCCTTCAGCAGGTGAAAGGCTCTGACCGCTTCAGGTGACCACGTGAGACGGGATGGTGCCTTCTTCATCATAGAAGTGAGGGGTGCCGCGATCGTGCTGAATCCACGGATGAAGCGGCAGTAGAAATTAGCGAACCCGAGGAAGCGTTGTAGCTCCTTGACGGTTTGGGTTCGGGGCCACTCCAATACTGCCTCCACTTTAGAGTCATCCATGGTGACTCCTCCGGCGGAGATGACGTATCCTAGGAACGACGTGGAGGTCTTTTGGAATTCGCACTTCTTGGCTTTCGCGTAGAGCTGATGTTGAATCAGGCACTTCAGTACAGCTCTTACGTGCTGGACATGTTCTTCTAACGACTCGGAGTGGATGAGGATGTCATCGATATACACAATTACCCATCGATCCAGCATATCTCGGAAAACATTGTTGATGAAGGATTGGAACACTGACGGACTGTTAGAAAGGCCGAACGGCATGACCAAATATTCATAATGGCCGGACTGTGTGGAGAAGGAGGTTTTCCATTCGTCTCCTTCTCTGATATGAATAAGATTATAAGCATTGCGTAGGCCCAATTTTGTGAAGAACTTGGCCTTACGCAGCTGTTCCAGGGGACAAGTGGGAGCGGATAGCGAAACTTCACGGTGATTTCATTCAGCGCTCAATAATCTATGCATGGGCGGAGCCCTCCGTCCTACTTCTTCACGAAGAAAATTCCAGACGATGCCGGTGATACGGAATGCCGAATTCTTTAGTTCCTCCTCGATATATTTATTCATAGCTTCAGATTCTGGTTGTGACAAAGGGAAGATTCTGCCCTTAGGTGGCGTGGTATTGGGCAGAAGCTCGATGTAGCAGTTGCAGGGACGGTGAGGTGGTAGCTTGGTGGCCTTGATCTTGCTAAACGCCTCTGCGAGATCATGATAGTTCGGGAATGACTGGAGTGTCAGGTGTGGAGTACAGCGGAAGTAAAGCTTCGGAGGGCTGATAATGTTGAGCGCAGGTTTCATCCCAGGTTATAATCCACGGTTCTCTCCAAGAGATGACTGGGTTGTGGAGCCTCAGCCATGGCAGACCCAGGATCAGGGAGTGATGAGGAGAGGTAATGGCATGGAGTCGAATAGTTTCGCTGTGACAGGAACCCACTTGTAATTCGATTTCCTCGGTGATGAATCTTATCCATCCCTCTCAGAGAGGTCGACCATCTATCGCCTCCACTGACAAGGGAGAGACACACTTAGTTAGCGGGATGGCGTCTGATCTGACAAACTCCTCCGAAATGAAATTTCCAGAGGCGCCTGAATCGATGAGAGCCTCCTGATCAATTCCTTCTGATCAAACTTTCCTTCTGTTATCGTCTCCAAATAATTGAATTTTAGACTAACCCTAACCCTAAACTAAAGCAAATTATTCCAGAAGTCCTGGCCTTTGTCTCTGTGTTCTTCCTCAAACTTCATTCTTGCTTTCATATTTTTCTTAGACAGCAAAGGATTCCTCCTTGCACGTGTCCCATGATAATAAAAGTTGTGCAGTCTCTTTCTGATTATAGATTCAAGAACTTTGACATCAACTGTAGCAAGAGTTTGCTGTAGGTCCAGTGATGATATTTTAGGGTTTTTTGAGACTTCTTTAAGTAGCTTGTGGTCTGCTCTTGAGGCGAGTTGCTTGCATGTCCTGACCTGGCCATGTTGGCAGTTGTTTTAAATGCTCTCCACTTTTACATGATTTTCCGGACAGTGGAACGGCTGATTACAAATTCTTTTGAGATCTTTTTATATCCCTTATCAGACTCGTAAGCATCAACAATGTTCTTTCTAAAGGCCTCAGAGAGCTCTTTGGATCTCACCATGGTGATACCTCACAGTACAACAATTAAGACCAAACCAAACTAAATGTCTGAGGTTTAAATAATTCAAGCCTCCTTTAAAATTTCTGTAACAATGTTCTAATAATTTGCACCTGATGTGATAAACCTGTTGGTGTCCTTACTTTTTCCTCACAAAAAAATTTACGTTTTTAAATTCCATTTTACAGATTATTTGAAAGAAGTCTTTTCTTTGGTTTTCTTTGTTTAGTTATATTACTTGAATCATCCAATATTGAAAAAATTAAGATCAGAAAATGAAGATCAAACAACCATATGTTTAACTATTTAACTATTGCCTAAACAGTCTCTGCTACTTGCTTGCATTTTTAAAGGGGATTGCAGTTGTAGCAGTGCTAATAAAAAAACACTATGCCAAGACACCTCTATTCATATAAACCATAATTTTTCTTTTCTGATTTGAATCTGATTTGAATTTCTTACAGAAGACTAATCTTAAGTGCTGAACATGTTTGGTAGAATCTGTGAGGTAGATCAACATCATTTACTACTGTGTAATGTGTTTCAGTACTCGGATTCACATACAGTGTGAGGTGTGAAAAGATTCTACGGTTAGAGCATGACATCTTTATATCCGTTTCTTTTTTCAACAGGAGGGGAAGCTTGAAAACAATCTACAAAATCTGGCAACAGATGTGGCTCCTGTGTATAAGAGACTTGCACCTGAGGCTTATCAAAACCAGGTATAAGCATAATGGCAGTCAAATATTTACATTGTATTCTTAACTCATAAAAAAATGTTGAGAGTGAAAACACAAAAATTTTATTGAGCATCTCTGAGCAAAAGGGGAAAATTGAGCTCTGCAGCTGCTGATTGAATATTAGTCAATCCATTTCTCCACATTTTGTTGAATACTTCACAGAATTTCTGCTGAAATCCCTGCTGTGAAACACAAAAGTTGAGTTGATTTGTGTCTTTTCAGGTGGGGCAGGAAAAGTTGGGGCAAGACTGCCGCTTGGGCACAACAGAGGGTCGTCCATTCTCTGGTGTGACGGCGTGTGTGGATTTTTGTGCTCATGCTCATAGAGACACACAAAACATGACAAATGGGAGTACTGTGGTGAGCATCACACACATTTATATTCTTTATTCAGAGCTAAGGTAAAAACTTGTAGTGAGGTTTTAATATAGATGTGAAATTTCATATTTAAATTTCACATATTAGTGTTCAGACCTCATATGTACCTATTTTCTTACTTTTCTCACTTGCGTACAATTCTGAGTTTGAAATTAAGCAAAATATTCTCACTGATTATTACTTTGTTTGAGGGACATTGTAACTGTCTGAGTGTGATGTAACTACTAAATATCCTTCTGAAATTTGTTGTGGATATTGTGAATACACTAAGAAACTATGAAATGCCAACTGACCCCAATATTAAATATGTATTTTTTCAGAAGTAAAGACATACTTCTTCTGTATGATATAACCAGCGAACCTGTTGAGTCAGGTCAATAAACATTTTGCTCTATTACTACTACATTCAGGTGTGCACTTTAACTAAGGAGGATAACCGTGCAGTGAGAAACATTCCAGAGGACGAGCAACTTCATGTTCTGCCTCTCTATAAGATCTCAGAGACTGATGAGTTCGGGCAGGTGGAGGGCCAGACAGCTAAGATGGAGACTGGAGCCCTGCAGGTGCTTTCTTCTTTCCCAAGAGAAGTACGTATGCTGGCTGAGCCTGTCAAGTCTGCACGCAAGAGAAGACTGGAAGCCAAGAGAGAGAGAGAGAAACAAAGCCGCCAGGAAAAGAAGCAGGTCATCCAAGCAAAGAAGAAGAACGAACCCCTCAAAGGTACTGACATATTGATAGTAATATTCTATTAGTCTCTATCCATGAGACCTTCAGCTGGTTGTTTGTGTGACACTCTCAATTTTGATGTTGTGTTTATAGCTCCTGGCTTCTTAATGCAGAGAAATGTGAAGAAAACTAAAAAAGTTCATTCACTAAAGGAGAAAAAAGGCATGTGTAAAATGTATTTTATGTCACACTTGAACTAGGTGAAATGTGACCTCAACCTCAGTTTCCTGAGAAAATGGAAAGTGAGAATGCAATACATCTTGGTGTCTTCAGCGAGTAAAAAATGTAGGAGCTGTTTATTATTGAGATGTGGTCTATATCATTAATTCTGTTGGAGTATCTGGCACCTGTATTCTTATAAATATACCCACAGATATTTGTAGAATAGAATATCATTAATCTAATATTTGGTTGTCTTTGTATATAACTCATACAGTTGTGCTCAAAAGTTTGCATACCCTGAAAGAAATTGTTAAACATTGTAATTTATTTGTATAATATGATTGATAATGCAAAAGATGTTTTTCTTATTTAAGGATAGTGGTCACGTGAAGTCATCAATTTTCACATAGTTGTTTGACTCCTTTTTAAAACCTAATGATAACTGAAATCACCTGAACAACCCGATCAAAAGTTTACATATAATTGAATGTTTGGCCACAAACATTATTATAAACACACAGGCTGACACACAGAGGTTTAATGGCTATTAAAGGTACATTTTCACACCTGACTCACTGTAATTGTAATTAGTGCCTGTGCATTAATAGTCAGTGAGTTTCTCAGCTCATGAGGTGATGTACTGACTTGGCTGGATACTGAACCATGGCAAAAGAACTGCCAATGGACCTGCATAATGAGGTAGTTGAACTTTATAAAGCAGGAAAAGGATATAAAAAGATATCTAAACACTTTAAAATGCCAGTCAGTGCTGTTCAAACCCTGATAAAGAGGTGGAAAATAAGAGGTTATACATGTAGATACAAGGCCACAGTCAGGTAGACCAAGAAAGATTTCACCCACTACTGCCTAGAAGAATTGTTCAGGATGCAAAGAAAAACCCACAAACAACCTCGAGAGAAATACAGGCTGCTCTGGAAAAAAGTGGTGTTGTTTCAAGGAGCACAATAAGTAGGTACTTGAACGCAACTGACCTGCATGGTCAAGTTGCCAGGAGAAAGCCGTTACTGTGCCCATGCCACAGTAAGGCCCGTCTTCAGTACACCAGACAGCATCTAGACAAGCCTTAAAGCATTTTGGAGTCATTTGGAGTGATGAGACCAAACTTTTACTTTATATTCACGACCATAAACCCTGTGCACGGAGAGGAGCCAACAAGGCCTACTGTGAAAGGTACACCATCCCCACTGTAAAGCATGGTGGTGGATCTCTCATTTCTTGGGGCTGTGTGAGCTTCAGTTGCACAGGGAAGTTAGTACAAATTAATGGCAAGATGAATGCAGCATGTTATCAGAGAATACTGGCAGTCAATTTGCCAATAATTCTACAGCAAGAAAGCTGCACATGGGATGCTCTTGGATGATTCAACATGACAATGATCAAAGCACAAGGAACGGTTGACCCTTCAATGGCTACAGCAGAAAAAGCTGAAGTTTCTGGAGTGGCCATTACAGTCTCCTGAACTCAATATCATTGAGAAACTTTGGGGAGATCTCAAATGTGCAGTTTGTGCAAGACAACCAAAAATTTACAGGAACTGGAGATATTTTGCCAAGAAGACTGTGTAGCTATACCACCTGAGAGAATTAGGACCTCATGCACAATTATTACAAAAGACTGCATTCCATCATTAATGCTAAACACAATATTAAGAACTAAGGATATGTAAACTTTTGACCAGGGATTCTTTTTTATTTTATTTTTTGTTATGTTTTGTTTGATTATTGTGCCATTCTGTTATGCCTTACATATTAACTTGAATCATACATTCGCATTGTTCTTATATATACATTTACATTCTTATTGATTATCTGTGTTTTATGTTGTAGGTTTTAAAAGCACTTCACCATGTTTTAAGATGGAGCCTGAGAATTACTGTCCACCAATGCAAGTGACTCCAGAAAAAGGAATGAGCTTTTTAAGTTTAATCTCGTCATCCAGCGTTTACAGCAGCACAGACTGTACTCCACAAGTGGGCCCTAGTGAACACACTGCAGCACTTTCTCCCTACTCTAACTGCAACCTACCCACCCCTCCCCAATACGCCACACAGAAGCCCTACAAAAACCAGCAGCATACACACGGCTCCTTAGACACCAAGTCCATAGGTTTTAGTGACTACCATTTTGCTGTAAAGACAGAACCCAAGGAAGTGCACTGCTTCCAGGGTGGCGCTTCTCCGAGATTGCTTTCCCCAGCCCAGGCCGATGGTCTCCACAGTCGAATGACCCAAATACAACCGAGCCTGGATAACAACTATCACCATGGTCCACCCACAACCTTGCGACCCCTGACTCCAGAAGAGGTTAAAGCTGAGGAGGTGTGGTCAGACAGCGAACACAACTTCCTGGATGGGGATATCGGTGGGGTTGCAGTGGCCCCGTCTCATGGCTCTATACTCATCGAATGTGCTCGCCATGAGCTTCACGCCACCACTCCCGTTGTGCGCCCTAATCGCAGCCACCCCACTCGCATCTCTCTCGTCTTCTACCAGCACAAGAGCCTCAACACACCAGGCCATGGCTTGCTCCAGTGGGAGGCCAAGATGGCCGAAAAGGCCAGGGAGAGAGAAGAGCAGGCTGAGAGGCTGGGAGCTGAGGCTGCAAATGTGGGAAAGTCAAAGGCAGTTATGACAGATTTAGAAGGTGAAGAGGAAGATGTTTGGCAAGATGAGATGGAGGAGCTAAAGGTCCCTACTCGCCAGTCACTAACAGCTACTCGGGACAACGTCATCACATCATCCCCTTATGCTCTTACTCATGTTACTGGGCCTTATAACTGCTGGACATGACCGTGGCCATGCCACTTTTAGCTAATGCCTTACCTCAATCAGATCTCTCTGTTTTTAACACATGCTTTTTTCTTTTTTTTTTTTAAACATATAGCTCTACATCTCAGCTTTTCAAAAAATAATGCTGACTACATTTGTCAGTTTTTAACTGTGAGATCTGGTGTCTACATTTTTTGTTCTTTTTTTAAGAGATGGTGCTCACAACAGATGTTTTAAAAGCTGGTTTTATACAAAGAGTTGGAATTAGTGCATAGAAGATGTGACTATTTATTCTGAATGTTTTACTTTTTTCTTGTTTTTTTTTTTTTTTGCATCAGTTTGTATTTAATTTCTGGTCCAAGCCTGTTTACTGCAATATTACTGTGTCAAACTGAAAATGACGTGTGTAGTAAACACTCAGAATTGACATTGTGAAATGTGAATTCTATTGTTTTTGCCTCAGCTTGGGTGCTCTTTTCAGTAGTTTTTCAGTAGTTGCTGTTTTATGGTGCCATTGTAGCAGTAACTTACTGAATAACCAGTATTGTGATACAGTTGGTTGTTGGATAGATTTGAACATGTAGCATTGGTTTTTATCATGTAATGAAGGTACTTAGATGCAGAATTATTCCCATTACACATTGTGTTGTTTGGAGAGGAAAAAAAAGCACTTTGAAACAACTTGACTTTTGAAATGTCCAGTATGCACAGATTTTGTTTTGTTTATAAGCGACCTCTTTTATCCAGTATCTGTATATGTCCTTTGCTAAGTTTATTTGGAACCCATTCAGGATTTGTTTTTTTTTTTTTTTTTTTTTTTTAAACCATGCTTTATGAAAGCAATAATCATGGAAGGTTATATGCTGCATTTTGATAATGTGTGGAATCTAATCCATTTTATTACTGGAATTTGCATAAAATACAATATTACTAGTTTCCCAGTTTAGGTTTTTCAGTTCACACAGAGTTTAAAACAAGACTTGAAAAAATGGCATTTTATATAATCTGACATAATATTTTGTCACGTGTGCTAAAATGCATCAATAGATTTACTGTATGTTTCTCCATGGTGCTTTTTTTGAAGACCTACTATATATCCAACTGAAAGTAGATCTTTTTTTTATTGATTTATGGTGTTTTTTATTTGAAATAAATCATGCTATGTTTTACAATTTGCATTCTTTGTAAATGTCTGAATGTTAGTTTTTTTGTTTTTTAAACCAACATATATTTGTTAGCCTGCTACTCCATTGCATGAAATGGGGTATGGTACTTCATAACTGTGTTCATGCTTTCTAAGTTAGACATTTGTTATTGCAATTTAGGAAATTCTAGGTTTTCCGGTCTTTTTCCTTAAGGTGCTTAAAGTTTACTGTGTAAATGTAGTATATTATGATGTACTCCCAAAACTTTTATATTGAAAGCATTTGTTTCCAGAAAACAAGACTTTGTTTTCATGCCAGCTGTGTAAAATCACCTTTTATAGTTTTTTTTTCTTTACAGCAAAGGCAGAGAAAGTTCTTGCAAAAAAAAAAACCCATCAACACACAAACAGTAGAACCTTCTAAAGACACAAAGTGGCATGGATATATTCATTCTAGTGTACATTTCCAATTAAAGCTACTTTTGCTGAACAAGGAAATTGTCGCATTTGTGAAAAACACTGGTGAAGCTAAACAAAGGAAACTAATAGTAACACTGGGCTGTTACTCAGGGAGTTACTACAGTAAAGAGTTCCTTCATCCTATCAACATTTAAAATATAGTTATTTGTTTATTTATGAAATGTGTTTATGACTGAAGACTTTTGGGGCAATTGAGAGTGCAGATTAAAATTAAGTTTGAATGTAGATTTAAAATGAAGTGTACTGAGTGCTCGTTTTTTACTGAAATTTCCAGTAACAGGAAAAAGTTCTTGCGTCATAAAATATATTCTTTTCGATGTTATTTTATGGCATTATAGACTTGGATAACACAGCTACACAGAAATGAGGAATTACATCTGCATCTCTAATGAGCGAAAGCAGATGTGAAAGTTGACCAAAATGCCACATGAGGAATCAACCCTGAGAGGAACTTATGGAGGTGACAAAGAGTAATGTGATTTTTTTTTTTACCTCGAACAGAGAGACAGTACTAAATCTGTTCAAAACATAGAGAAATTGAATGATCTAATTTTGAATAGGAGTTTAAGAATCAAAGAAGTAAGAGCAAGTGTAAGCTTCAGTTTGTAAGCACATGTAAACTGTGCTACACCAGTTAAAAAGGAGAGAGCCATTGCTTAATTTGTTCTGATTTCTATCATTATGGTACCTTTACACAGATGGCAATATTGCAATGCAGATAAATGGGATGAAAAACATTTTGTGTTAAAAAGCAGGTTAGTCATATTTCTAATTAACATAGGCAACTTATAACTGATTAAATATAAAATACATATTAAACGCCAATTAAATGTAATTCAATTTTAACAGTCAACATATAAATGGGGGGCACGGTGGCTTAGTGGTTAGCACGTTCGCCTCACACCTCCAGGGTCGGGGTTCAATTGTGTGTGTGGAGTTTGCATGTTCTCCCCGTGCCTCGGGGGTTTCCTCCGGGTACTCCGGTTTCCTCCCCCGGTCCAAAGACATGCATGGTAGGTTGATTGGCATCTCTGGAAAATTGTCCCTAGTGTGTGATTGTGTGAGTGAATGAGAGTGTGTGTGTGTGCCCTGCGATGGGTTGGGGTGTCCGTCCAGGGTGTATCCTGCCTTGATGCCCGATGACGCCTGAGATAGGCACAGGCTCCCTGTGACCCGAGGTAGTTCGGATAAGCGGTAGAAGATGAATGAATGAATGAATGAACATATAAATAAAGGACACAAATTTTAAAATTTCCAGAATTTATCACTAATGTGCAATTCAGAGGAGAAACTGGCAAAGAAAACTCACTGGAATAATATTAGGAAAAAACCTTGAGAGAAACTATACTCACATGGGAGCTCACTAGTCCTCATCTGGCTGGCACCGTATAGTGGGATTATAAATTATTTCCCTTCTAATAACTACTATATGGTAAAAAGGGGCAGCTGTATTACCAAGACATTTTTTCTAGTTTTAACATGAAGTTTTTTCTGATATTAAAAGTTTATATTTGAGAGAGAGAGAGAGAGAGAGAGAGAGAGATTATTAGGTAATGGTCACATAATGGTAGATTATGTGCAGAGTGCAAGCAGAGACCTCTTGGTTGGAATGAAAACCAGGCCAGGGAGAGAGAAGAGCAGGCTGAGAGGCTGGCAGCTGAGGCTGCAAATGTGGGAAAGTCAAAGGCAGTCATGAGAGATTTAGAAGGTGAAGAGGAAGATGTTTGGCAAGATGAGATGGAGGAGCTAAAGGTCCCACGTCATCACATCATCACCTTATGCTCTTACTCATGTTACTGGGCCTTATAATTGCTGGACATGACCGTGGCCATGCCACTTTTAGCTAATGCCTTACCTCAATCAGATCTCTCTGTTTTTAACACATGCTTTTTTTTTTTTAAACATATAGCTCTACATCTCAGCTTTTCAAAAAATAATGCTGACAACATTTGTCAAATTAGAAATTAGAAAATTTACTCAGAATGGTGCCATGAAGAAATACCATCCAGTGAGTGGCAATTCTGTAGAGATAAATAGCTTATTGCTTATTGATGAGATAAGTTTATGCAGAATGGCCAGACTGATTCAAGCTGACAGGTTACAGTAACTCAGATTAGGTTTAAGGTTTTTATTGTCAGTGCTACCATATGTGCAGACATGCAGAGGAATCGAAATACTGTTTCTCTTCTCGCTTGTCAATACAATATAGAAAGTTTGTTTAATAATATTCTGTGTTCTGAATATAAAGGCATTTGTAAGGTGCCAGACAGATAGCAGAAGTATGACAGTAGTATAAAATGTCTTATGTGCAATGAAGAAGTAAGTACTCTGTACAATTGTGGTGAGCAGGAAAGCATCTCAGAATGCACAATACGGAGAACCTTGATGACAAAAGAAAGCCGGGGCACACTCACTGAAACTGGACAGTTAAAAACTGGAAAGGTGTAGCCTGGACTGATGAATCTAGATTTCTGCTGAGCCACACAGATAGTAGGGTCAGAATTTGTTGCCAACAGCATCATTTGAATGCCACAAACTATTTGAGTATTGTTGCTGACTATATGCATCCCTTCATAACTACAATTTACCCAAAGGTTATTTGATGATGGTTTAAGTGAAAAGGGGAGGCTCAACCCAAAAGTATTATGTGTTATGTGTGTATGTATTATGTGTTCCTGATGACATGTTCACTCGGTGTACAATTGCATGCCAAAGGATAGAAAACCTACCTAATTAAAAGTGTGGCTTATCTTTGTTGGTGTTCTGATCTGTGGTCTTTGTACATGCTTCAAATAAACACTTTACAATTAGAATTGGCCTAATGTTCCTAGCAAATGAAACCTAGACAAAGTTAAATTTGATATTCAAGGGTTCTCAAATATTTTTGCAGATACGGATGCCCTTATCTATCAAATTAATTTAAACAATTCCCCTCATTGTAGATTTGGTTTATGAACAAGGATCTAAATCTTTTTATTTAAAGGTGTATAATAATATTCTGGCTGATGGCTGCAGACAAACAGCTTTTTATTCCTGAACTCACATACAATACTCTGAATCTAATGTTGACATTTCTACAGGACTATTTTATTTTTTTTTGTTAATGAGGTTTGAATTGAAACCCATTCTATTCAAATGACCAGAAGATTAGACTAAATCTTTACTAAATTACCTCTGAAAATAGAAACTAAATTAGAAAATAGCTTCAAACTAGATTATAATATCAAAATATAATGAAATATATTGAAAATAGGTTCAAAATAGATAATAGCTTTGAAATGGATTTTTTTCTAGAAATGGATTTCCATCTCTGTAGCTAAATAAAATATGAAGTACCTGCTGAACCAGAATTGTGTTCGCTGTATGCAGGTGGCCTTTATACTCTAACATTATAACAGAAACATGTTCGGATCCAGAAAACAACAAATAAAGAACAAGTAACTAACCTACTGAAAAATCAGGTACATTAAATCTAAATGTCATCTGCCAAAACACAGACTGAGCTGGCCAAATTGCTGGATCATCTATGCCAACAGGTAGTGATGGTAAAAGGGAAACAGTAGAAGGGAAAGGGTTTCTGAATCAATCAAAAAATGTCAGATATTTATTGTTCAGTTAAGACAGTTAAAAATAAATAGTGAAAATTTTATTTCCAGCTGAAAAGCTGATTTACCGGGGTGACCAGCTCAGCCTGTGTTTTGAGAGCTGGTTACAACAAGCTGCTTTTAAGTAGTTTGTAGGAGAAACGTTTCATTTCACTATGTACTGCGTCAGCTATAAATGACAATAAAAGTGTCTTGATTTCACTAGTTAGTTAGTTAGTTAGTTAGTTAGTTGGTTGGTTGGTTTTCATTTTAATATATTTCTAAATGGGTTTCTTCGATAAAAAGGGCTCCTTGTCTTTCTAAAAGATCCTACTTTGAAGCTTTTCTAAAAAAGAAAACTGTCTGATATAGGGTTAAATGGAATGAAAAAACCAAGAAGCACATAATCCACATAAGCATTATGACTTTCAGCATGGTGTAATATGGCTGGAAGCAAAGGAGCTTTGTTTATACTTGGTACATGAATATTATTATTATTATTATTATTATTATTATTATTAATCACTAACTGTAATAGGAAAACTGCTTATTTCTAGTAACAGTCTAGTTCATGTACACAATTTACAATTTGAGAATCCACATTGTTTAGTGCAAATAGACATTATGTCCATTTGTATTGCTGAATTGTGCTAGTGAAGCAGGTCAAGATAAAGACTAACATACCATATGCCTTATTAATTTAAATAAGGCCTGTTTAAATGTGTCTCCTGGTAACATTTCTGAATACTATCTGTGATATTTTTATGTTTAATTTGTAAAATAAATGAATGAAACAAAAGAGGAGATTGTGAGGACACCACTGTTTAGGATTTTTAGGACCCATTGTTCAGGACCCTCTGCCTTGGTGAAAACACTGGAGAGGTTTTTAAAAATTAAGATTTGTGGAATAACATAGTAATATGTGACAGTAGCTGCTGTTGTAAAAAGTCGTGTAGCTGAGGCTGGTAAGACCGCTGCTTCTGGGTGGGTGTTGAAGCGTGGATTTGCACCACTGAGTCATTCATAGCAGCGTGTCGGAGTCCGCGTGACTTCAGCGAGTTGCCGTAGGATCCGGTTTGTCTGTGTGACGTAACGAAGGGCCAGAAAAAATTTTACAGGCAAGATGGCGACTTCGGAGCCGGTAAGAGAGAAAGGGGTTCACTTAGCTAGCTCGTTCTTGCGTCTCTAAAATGGCAACGCCGATGTTTCTGAGTGATTTTGGGTTGTTTTTGCTCGGATCATCTGAACAATGCCGGATGCTCGGTTGCGGTATCTGTGTGTAAACATTGGGGTGCTGCTCAACTTCGGGTGGATGAGCAGCGATGCTAAGCTAATGCTAAGCTAATTATCTTCTAAATGGACTTGGTCAGGGGGCAATGCCGCTGATCCGTGTAGGCAGCCAGAGAAAAGATGGTCTTTATGGTGGACATTTTACATCGCCTTTATGCATCACTGTGGGCCGTCGTTGTAGTTACTTTTAAACGTATGGACTCTGTTTGTTTTGACCGGCTTGTCGGTTATTACTGGCCAGTTGGACACGTGTGTCGGCTGCAGCTTCTGCTAGCTCTCTTTTACAGAACAGAACAGTGCTGTGACAGAGACTCCTACACATCGATACCTGGATTTAACAACCTTAGGGTCGGGAAAGCTTTGCTAAAATGTTTTGACGGAGATTTTGTTGTGCGATGTTGTAGTTCTGAATGAAGTAACATGAGCTAGCAGGCTAACACACGATGAGCTGGATTCGTGATGATCTGGATTGTTGTTCGCCAGTAGAGGGTGTGTTGCTTTTGTCGAGCCGTTTACTAAACGTATTTACTGCCAACATTCACACCAGCAAGCGAGGGAATGTAAATCGCCATGTATCAGGGATTAGACACGAGATTTACTAATGCTCTTTAGTATAAAGCTCAGAATTAATCTTAGTTCTTCCCTTATGTTGCATTTGTGTTCGTGTTCTGTGTTCAAAGGTTCTGTAACCCATAATTAAATGTAAAGATGTAAATATATTGAATTCATACTATAGAAGAAATAAGAAACATTTTATTGTTCATTCAGCGAGGACCTGAAAGTGAAGAGGGCTCTAATGACAGTCCCACACCAGTTGCTGCCAGTCCTGAACAGTATATTAAACATCCTTTGCAAAACAGGTAATGCAATTCTTCTTTAAACATTGGTTTCCACAATAACTGAATATATATATATATATATATATATATATATATATATTAATCCATCCAGTTATGAATTACCCTGTATAGGATTTTCTGGATGTTTTGAATGCGATACAAAGCTTTATATTGTCAGGTTTCCAATTTTCCTTTCATGCCATCACAGTCTCTCATCTGGATTTGCTATGCATTATTCTTCCACTCTGGAGTATGTGTGTGTGTGTGAGAGAGAGACTGACTGACACTGTCAGACTGTCACTGCTATGGGCCAATAGGAAGTGCTGACCACATATGGCAAGCTGTGTGTTTCCAGAGCCGTCATCCTTGTTGCTGCACATTACTCACCTTTCTCTTCTCTCTCCACCAATGAGAAGCCTCGCTTGCTTTGAGAGTCACACTCCATACACTCTGTAGTGTTTTTAAGCTTTATTATAACTGAGTAATTGGACTTTGGACCATTCTTGCTTTTATTTCTAACCTGTTTAAACTACACGTTAATCCCCCTTTCTGTCTGGATAAAGTATCCTGTCTAAATAAGAGTTTTGCCATTATGTATATTTATCGGTTTAAAGTTTCTGTGATCCTACTATGTGCGAAGCAGTTTGAATGTTTGTATACTGTAAGTTAAGTTAAATAAGTCTGCATTTATTTGCTTGTTTAAGTTTAAGTGTCCTCTATGCAGATGGGCTCTCTGGTATTTCAAAAATGATAAGAGCAAAAGCTGGACGGAAAACCTGCGACTGATCTCTAAGTTTGACACAGTGGAAGATTTCTGGGCGTAAGTGTGTGATTTGCAACTGTTAAAGCACTTTTCTTTTCCTTCAAGTTTTTACAGTTTTTGTAGAAATAATGTCTCTTTTCCGATTTTGTCCCTGCAGGTTATATAACCACATACAACAACCTAGTAAGCTTGGATATGGCTGTGATTACTGTTTATTTAAGGTATGGTTTAAAGACTTTTCAATTTCTGTTTACTACTTTGACAGTGAAATGTCTTGACTAGCATCCTGTGTTCACTGATCTCACACTGTGTATGTTGTGGCTGCTCTTTCTCTCAGGATGGGATCAAGCCCATGTGGGAAGATGACAGGAATAAACTTGGAGGGAGGTGGTTAATGACGCTCAGCAAACAGCAGCGACACAATGACCTCGATCGCTACTGGATGGAGACAGTAAGTTTACCTTTTTTTTCTGAAGCGAAAGCTCTGTATCTTCATTATTTGTGCAGTGTTTTAATGTTGCTTTATCAATGTGTTTTGCAGCTGTTGTGCTTAATTGGTGAATCTTTTGACGAAGCCAGTGAAGATGTTTGCGGAGCAGTAGTTAATGTTCGTCCAAAGGGGGACAAAATCTCCATCTGGACGGGCAACTGCCAAAACAGGGACGCTATTATGACGATAGGGTGAGTTGCGTCTTTTATTTTTTTATTTTTTGACTGAAGTGTTGCATAATCAATAGATTAAAATGATTTGCTGTTGTAGCGTTCAGCTTCTGTAAGAATGAACCTTTCCCACTTGGGCTTGAGGAATTAAATAAACTGATCTGAATAACACATTAATATTTTAGTTCTCACCAGCGAGTTTTTATGTGTATAGAACTGTACACCTAATGGCGTCTTTATTAGGAACACCTGTACATCTACATTGTTCTAATCAGTCAATCATGTGGCAGCAGTGCAGTGTGTAAAATCATGTAGATACACACCAGCAGCTTCAGCTAATGTTCATATCAACCATCAGAATAAGGAAAAGAGTGATGCCAGTCCTTTTGTCTATGGTGTGATTTTTGGTGTCATACTGGCTGGTCTGAGTATTTCTATTGCTGTTCATTTGCAGATTTATAAGTGATTGACAGCTCTGTAGTTGGAAACCGTTGATGAGTGTTGAGTAAAGTCTGAGAAAAGGGGTTCGATTTGTTCGAGCCATCAAGAAGGATATGGTAGCTGAACTTTTACCTGTAAAACTCTGGTGAGCATAAAAGCATCTCAGAACATAAAAAATGATGAGTTCGCTCATTAAAACAGGACAGTTGTAGATTAGAAAAATTATTTTTTGCAATGTTCCACATTCCCTTGCCCACTGTAGCCTCACATACTTGTCCTTGGATGACTGGAGTGGAACCCAGTGAGGTCTTATGCTGTTGTATTGTGTGTTCTGAAATGCCTTTCTGCTCACCACATTTGCACAGAGCGATTATTTGAAACCCATCCTGTCGCCTTAAACCATCTGAACATTTTTTTTTGGACCTCTCAACACGGCTTCTCTACCAATAGAACTGTCACTTAAGTGATGTTTTTTTTCTTTATTGCACTGTTCTGTGTAAACTCTCGAGACTTGTGTGTGTTTTATATAAAACAAAACCCAGATTAGCAGTTTTTTAAAACATATTTCAGCATTGTATACATTGTGTTGCTGCTACCTGATTGGCTGTTGAGAGCTACACAAGTGAGTAGTGGTACAGTTGTTCCTAATAAAGTGCTCAGTCAGCGTACTGCAGCATTTGTTATTTAGCACAGCTATAGATCTTTCCAGTCACCTCTCCATGTATGATGATAAAACTGTTTATGCATGCTTCTGTTTTTTTCCCATTTCATTAAGGCAACAATACAAAGAACGCTTGAATCTCCCCATCAAAAACATTATTGGATACCAGTCCCACGATGACACCTCTAGCAAAAGTGGCTCTACGACAAAGAACATGTATTCAGTTTGAAGAAGATTTTCAAGTTGTAGGTTTATTAAAATTACAAAATTTGCATCACATTATGTTTAAGTTGTCAACTGCTGTAGTGTCCTTTCTTTTAAAAAAAAAAAAAAAAAAATTAGAAAAATGTTAAACATGTGCATTTGTAGTCATGTACTCCATTCTAAACGAAACAAGATTATCTAATGGTTTTGACCCGTGAGAGGGACTGCATCAGCTGAAGCTATACGAATCACGCTAGATGATCTTTTAGAGTTCAGACATTATCCTAACTAATAAAAGTGCCCTAGCTGAAAAGGTTTACAGTTTAGACTGAAATGACACCGTTCTTTCCTTTAACCTTTCTTTTTCTCATGCTTCTTAATTCTAAAAAGCGTATGGGGGACAACTATGAACACTTGAAGAGCCGACAGCTTCGTTTACACACATTTTATGGCCCAGAATTATTTTAACATGCTTTGGTTAGAGGTGTTTGGCATAAGACATGATTGCAGAGGCACCTGTAGAGAGAATACCATAAAGGTTCGTAACAAATGAGCGTAGGTTGTTCTTCAGAGATTTGGATGAGTAGCAGATCGTTGTTTCAGCTATGCTGGAATTGTGGAATGATGCTTGTGGACCTTTTGTGTTAGCCCCATCTATTTATGACTTATGCATTGCAGTTGAGCTACTTAGTGAGAGGATGACTCAAAACCCATTATTGTTTTGCGTTATTATAATTATTTCCCTTCCTTTGTTTTTTGAAGTTGTTAGTAATGTGGACTACTGCTTAATAGAGAAGATTTTTACAGTGAATTATACAGTAAAAAACATATATAGCTATGCTTTTAGGTATGCGTTTGACCTTTTCCTCTTGCAATCAGCATTGTAAACATCTCATTTGCACCACTTTCGGTGAATTAAAATGAAAACAATACTCATTGTGAATTTATTTTGTTCATAATGTATCTATCTGTAATTCCAGGATGTATATTACCTTCTTTCAAAGTAAAGGTCACTTGCTTTGCATTAACAATTTTTTGTGCTTTTTTTTTTTTTTTTTTACCATCAAACAGTAGAAACGAAAGATACTTAATGTCCACCATAAAGACCATACTGTAAATTTCACTCTGTTGCTTCATGAGTCATTGGTTTATTTTTGTTTAGTTTAAAAAAAAAAAGGACCTGTACTTTTGTCCCTAATTAAAGCTCAAATGCATTGGTCATATTTGTGAAATCCAAAATTACCTTGCCATCCATCTGTTGTATACAAATGTAACTGTGTAAATAGAGATGGTAAAAAAAGAAAGGAAAATATACCTGTCTATTGAACACAAGTTTCTAATTTACAGTCAATAAACAGCGATGTCACCTGAATGCTGTGTTGAGACTGTGCTCATCAGTGTATAGCTTCTGGAAATGGATACTGTTGTGTTTAATATATATATATTTATTGGGACTGTTCTTAGAATCTAATGCAGTCATGGGGAAAAGAAAGTAAACATTCTTTTAATTTCATGAAAAAAAAAAATTTACACAGCAGAGTTCAACATGGTCATTTTTCCCCAAAAGAAAACTATTCAGAAACCAATTTGGGGGAAAAAATTGTATACTCTAATTTTATATAATTCACTAACATGTGGAACCATCTCTAGCAACAATACTGTAGCTTAAGAAATGTATAAAAGTTTATTAGCCTCTCACATTGTTTTGCAGACATTTAATCCCCCTTCTTTATGATAAAGCTTCAGTTCATTTACGCACAGTACAAGATCTTAAGACCCTTCCATTTATTTGTTGGTGTGCTTGCTCGTTCTGTTTCATGACCCAATTTCAGCCCAGCTCAAGCTGATGGACAGATGGCTTCACATTAGCCTGAAGAATATTCTGGTATAAAATGGAATTCATTGTTCTCTCCATGACTGCAAGTTCCTGTGGCTGCAAAACAAGCTTAAATAATCAGCCCTCCACCAACAAACATGACAGTTTGTGGTGATATGCGTCATCTCCATTTCAGTCAAATCAGACTAAAGGATATTGTTCCAGAGCGTTTGTAGTTTGTTTATTTGCCTAATTTGAAGACCCAAGACAGCTACAGAATACATTTTAGAGAGAAGGGGCTTTTTCCTAGCCACACCTGCAAAAACTATACTTTTTCTGTCTGTTTCCTGTTTGTACTGTGATGAACATTAACATTTACAGAAGTCACATGATGTAGTTCTTGAGTGTATCAAATGCTCTGACTTTGGACTGAATTTCCTGAGAAGTCCATCATTTATAAACAATCCTTCTCACTGTATAACAGTTAACCACTGGTAGATGGCCTTATAACCCTACCCAAATTGATGAGCAGCAACAATGGCTTTTCTGAGATCATGGCTGATCTCTTTTGGTGATTCAGACACACCTATGTGCTCAAGAAGAATAAAGTAGTCTAAGGCTAAAACAGTCTAAGTTGATCACACTCCTTGAGGACTAATAAAACATGTATTTCATTAGAAACACCAGGCTGCTAATTGCTATCTTAAATAGAAAGTAAGAAGGGTGTACTTATTTACAGTAAATCTACCTTGTTTCTAAACGTTACTTACTGTTTTTGAGGACAAAATGACTGGATATTGAAATCTGCTGTATTTTGTTTCTTTTCTGTCAGGAGATTTGTTTGTTTATAGAAGTTCATGAGGACCACACCATCGTTATCTAAGCCCTGCTAAGTAGAACCATAGAATAGAAGGAGGGGGTATTTTCTTTTTCTACATGACTCTTGAAATACTGAAAAGATGGTAAGACCTGCTAAGCATTACACATGAACAGCTTGTGTAGATTTTACCTTGTACGTGCGCCACACCTAATTACACAAGAGAATCCATTCTATGTGCTGAAACACTGAGCGGATAATTACAGTTGTCTTGAAATTTCTAAACACTCTGCTTTTAACTGAGGATACAGAGTTGTTTATTCGTTCGTTTCTCTTCAGAAACTGCTTTATCCTGACAAGCTTGTGGTGGACCTCAAGAACAATGATGTGATGACTGTAGACATATTTACATACATTCATACCAAGGGCAACTAACTGTAGCTTATTTAGTGTATCCAGCTGCTGGTATATTATGAAGTTTAAACGTCTTCTCTGACCAGTAGGTGGAGCTACATTTTGCAATTCCTTAAACAAAAGCACATAACTATACCCCAAAAATTAGGCAAGGGCCATTTGAATGTTCTAAAGAATATTAAAGCATTAACGGTCCAATGAAAAGTCAAACAAAACAGTACAATTTATTGGTCTTTAAATTAATTCAGTTTTGTAGCCACTTGTCTTGTGTAGAGAATAGAGTTGTTTACTTACATTTACATATTGCAGAGTGTAAAGAATGGATCTTGCACTGTATATGTGTAGCCTATATGCCTTGGCTTCTCAAAATATTAGATATATACTTTATCCAGTCCTAACAAAATTTACATCCCACTGTACATATAATTTATTTCTATGAAATTCTTCAGTGTTTGAGGTATTTTGTGATTCGATTAAATAAGCTGACTATAATGACTACCGAGGGAGGATTCTGTAAAATATACAGCCTGCGTATATTTAACATTTACAGAATACTGTAAATATGAAATTCCAACCAAGGCTGAGGCTTGAATTTGTGCAAAAAATATGCTTATGTCACAAAAGTGAATCGTAAGCCCATTTTCAGGTTTGCTTCTCGAGCATCCTGTCTAAACATTTCAGTTTGAACACAAGCTCCTAAGAAACAACAAAGATTTGCATGGTCGATGTCAGCCATCAGGACAGAATCATAGTGTTTTCATCACTGTTTGAGAGAAGTACTGAAAGCATTGCAGATGAGAAGAAGTAAAACTCCACCACATAGCTGAGTTCAAAGAGCTCCAGGTTCATGCTGAGGGTCCACTCAACAATGGCGGAGATGTGCCTGTAGTAGAACTCCTTCTGAGTAAAGAAGATGCAGTCTGACAAGCACAGGTTAAGGAATACTTTCTAAGTTATGTCATTTTGTTATATTATTGGTCTGCAATTTGAACATGTTTGTCTTTGCTTGTACCTAAGCACAAAAGTGAGAATGTACTGTACAAGACTCTGACATTATGTTAGTTGTTGTGGTGGAGCGGTCCCTCTACAGGCTTGATGCTTGCTGATTTCCATCTTATTCCTAGTGTTGGGACACACAGGTCAGAATGAGGTGACTCATTGCTACCATGACCTCTATGCAACAATAGATGTGGTTGGGGCTGCTCTTGTAATGAAGAGAGATGAAACAGCACTAGTTTCATTTGTAGATGTGGTTCTATGAACTTGAACTGTCTGTTGGAACCACAAGAGATTGGTTATAGGTTTCGGGGGAAATTGCAAACCCTATTATGTGTCATACATGATTGATGGAAGCCTATAACATGTATGTGCACATGCACAAGATATATCCAGAGGTTTCAATTGCAAAGACCAGTTTTGCGCTCACCACTGAACAGTTCAATAGAAATTCAATTAAAACCACAATTAATTCAGATATGATTCTGATGATCATACTTATAAAGTGTTCATATGGTCACAAGTTCCTTCTTACACAAGGGAAATAATTTATAATTGGACTATCAGGTGTCATCTAGATGAGGATGTATTCTTCTTGTCATCTCAGTTTTTCCTTGCCAATGTATATTCTTACACATTATTTATACATTTCTGTAAAGCTGCTCTGTGACAAGATCCATGATTAAAATCCATGTTACGTGAAATAAAATGGAATTAAGTGGTTACACACAACATCTACAAGTTCATGGAACCACAGTTGAATAAGATATGCAACTAGTGTCTTCTGTCCCATTAATAAATAAAAGTACATGACCCAGCCAGCTGCTTTCTTGTCACACCAGAACTTAATTTTGCTACACATGTAATTCATATGCTTAGATAGGATACAGAGAATGGTCAATGTGACCTGGATGCTGGAGAACACAATGCGTATTGGGTAGAGGAAGCGCTCTAGTCCAGTTAACATACACCTGCTTGTCAGAAACGTGAGCAGCACCGTGTAGAAGCAGATGCACACGAAGCTCAAAGCAGCACCTAGGCTATGCAGAAACATAAGCTCACCAGGCTACAAGAAGAAGAAGAAAGAAAAAAAACACAAGGACAGAATCATTTATTGTTCTTAAATAGGTTTTGTTTAGGGGATTTGATTGTATAATGCAGCATTACAATTGGCAATCAATCAGGAACATTGAGGTACTGAATACTGTATTCTCTGTTCTGCTTTCATTAATGCACTGCAAGCTACACACAGACACACGAAGATATTTAACATATATAACCCATGTCATCGTTCATAAGCTCTTTTTTAGCGTTTTGCCTGAAGATCTAGATTCTTACTGAAATACACAGCACACTCTGCTTTAAAACTAAATTAAACAATTAAATAAATTGTTAAATTGCATTGCGCAACAATTTGGTCTCACAGAAGAGTTTAAAAAAAATCCTGATCTAATTTCTGGATAAGGCAATGGTTTTTTCCATTAATGTTAATACATCTGGTTATTTATCAATTAGCAATGCACAACCTTATGACAACCATAAGATTTCAGAAAGAATAAAAAAAAAATCACAGATCAGAGCTAATAAGATATTTCTGTTTTATATGGGCATTACTAGATAAACCAATAAATATTGCTTTAATCACTTACTATTTGTACTTACATTGCAGTTTCCAGCTATAAAGGCACCAACTCCAGCGAGACAACCAAAGACCATGGCACATTTACTGATGAAAGTGTGCACATTGCACTTCAGAATATGTGCATGATGGAAAATACTGAAGACCACAACTAGACAAAAACAAGAGAGTGTACAGTATTATTCCTTCATTTTCAGTAACTGCTTTATTCAGGTCAGATTCGCAGTAATTACAGCATCTATTCCAGGAAGACTAATCACAAAACAAAAAATATCCAGTGTATATATTTATGGGAAGCCAGTCCATCACAGGGTGCCATGCACACACACTGTACAGTACACTACGGCTGTACGGTGTTTTCATATGTGGCATTCTCTTTGTCGTAAATGATCTTTGTTTCCTTTTATACTTAGAGGGATATAATTTCATAGCATAGCCTCAAATTATGAAGAATTAACATGCATCATAATTGCTATGACACTCACATAAAAATGAAGCTCCATTGATTGTGGCACTAAACAGGGAATTTTCTGGAAAGTTGGTTCCACTGCCACTAAAATGTAAGCAGAAAAATACGTGGGTCAAGACTGGCGTGAGAAATCCAAAGAGTCAGAACTCCAAGATGTTTATTGGTATAATGTCTGGCTAACCTTATTGTGGGTATGTGATTTCCTGTACAGCAACTTCCATTATCATTTGTCAGACATGAGTTGTTGTATTCCCTGGAAAAGAGATTTATTGATACCGTAAACCAGGTACATTGATTTATTCCCTATACATAACATTTAACAAGTTCATGGTCAAGGTGAACAACAGGTCTGCACACTGAAGACCATCACACATCCTCATATTCACACCTTTAAGCAGTCATCCAACAACAAGGTATGTTTTTAGGAAGTCAGAATAATGACAAAATCTGTACACAGGAAGCAAGTAAGAAACTCCATTCAGGCTAATTAATAAAGCTCAGTTTCAAATCTCACAGCTGTGAGTCAAACGCTACATTCTGCGTCACTGCCATGTTTTTTTTTCAGGCAAGTATAAAAATATAATAATCCATTTGAAGGTCAATGCGACCTAAACGTATCAACAACTACATAGAAAATTCCAGCTGCGTGACTTGAGTGATGATTCAGTAATTCAAAGATATGGCACCGTAATCACTGAAACAATGTTAGCCTTGCAGTACTGGTACATCACTGCACAGGTCCAAAATACGAACTTAGGTATGTTTTTACCATTTGATAGAAATGGAAAAACATGATAATATAGTAAGAATTATTTTTAAGACATACCAATTACTGAGTGAGCAGATGTGGTGGAATCTTAATGCAAGTCCATACCTGCAAAAAAAAGATTATATATATATATATATATATATATATATATATATATATATATATATATATATATATATATATATATATATAAAGAATTGTTATTTGTTATATAAAGAAATATAATTGTAAATAAAGAATAAAGTTTTGTGTGTGTGCATATGCATATATTATATATATATATATATATATATATATATATATATATATATATATATATATATATATATATATATATTCTTTATTTACAATAAGCCAAGCCCTCATCATAAACTTAGGTGAATGGTTAATGAGTAACCCGGAACTCAGCGATAGAGACTAAATCAGATATGCATGCAGAATGAGAATTTCAGAGGACAAATTACATGAAAATCCATCTTGTGTCCTACTGGATTAGCTGACAAATTAAATCATACAACTAAACTGACAGCAACAAAGCAAGACCAGATGGAGTTCAACAAAGAAAGACAATATAATAGAGGCTTTGCATTTACTATCCCATTTCTGTGATGAAATGCGTTTAATTAGTAAGAGAATTCTATCAGATTATGTAATAAGTCATATATTTTATATGCTAACACCTTTTAATTCATTGTTGTGATTTCTAAAATCTGGCTACAAGATACAACCCAAATTACAAGGAAAATATTATTTCAAAAGGAGACATTTTCTATATTGGTCCCTTCCTCTCGAACATAATAAATAAATGACACAGGTTAGACAAAGAATAGGTTACTAGATCTCAAGTTGTTTTTTTAACTCATAAAATACCATATTATAACGTATGCAAGACAGGTTGACTTACACCGTCCAGCATCCAATGAATGAGACACCACTGAGACTGATGGGTAAGATAATCCAGATGCCCATGTCTCTTCAGATGAGTTAGCAAACGATTTAGAAGATCTGATTCTGAGGTTGCCAGTAATTCTTTTCCGAGGAGACATTAACCAGTCAGGTGTTTAAATTTCATTGTGTTCCTATTCTTAGCACCTCAGCAAGAATACTGCAAGGATCTTCAAGATGAGAGGACCTTACCGGTTAGCCAAATCTTTCCACGGGACAAACAACACTCTTCTAAGGCTACACTTTTACAGATTTAAAACACTGCCTCCTATAACCACTCCTTGCACCATAGTGCCCTCTCAGAAGGCAGGAATGAGAACATTTGGGCTGGGTTAACTCAGCTTTATCTCACTGTTTGCGTAGGCCTTGTGCTTATTCATTCACCTACCAAGCTTCTCGCTTAATCACACTGCCTAACGATAGTAAAATATGTTTGCCATTAGTGTTCAAATCTCAGTAACGTGCAGGACAAAACAAATTGTTGCTTTTGTTCCTGTTATATTTCCATTTTAGAAATTTTTATCAGGATTAGCAAGTGATAAGTTTCCAAGTGATGAAAAGCAGTTTATTTAAAGTGTGCTTAAGATAACAGCCAATGGACACTTCAACCAGAGGAAACATTAATTAATTAACCAATTAATGAATGAATGATTGAATGAATGAATTAACAAATTAAATAATCACTATATTTGGTCAAATTAAATTGTACTTAAATTGAATAAAACACTTAGAGGTGTTTTTTCTTTTCTCCTGATCACTAGATTTTTTTATGCTTAGTAGTTACAGGTTTTGTTAACAGCAAAAAATCTATAAAAGTGTCTCAAAAGAAGGAGCATTCTCTCTCTCCCTCTCTCTCTCTCTCTCTCTCACACTCATTTTCTACCGCTTATCTGAACTACCTTGGATCTCAGGCGTCATCGGGCATCAAGGCAGGATACACCCTGGACGGAGTGCCAACCCATCGCAGGGCACACACACACACACACACACTCTCATTCACTCACGCAATCACACACTACGGACAATTTTCCAGAGATGCCAATCAACCTACCAGACATGTCTTTTAACTACTAAGCCACCGTGCCCCCCGTCTCTCTCTCTCTTATTGAACAAAAAACATTTATAATGGCATTTATAAATGCAAATGAATAAAACAGTTACACAAGATATCTATACAAGAGGGAATTGTTTCATTCGCCTTATAATAAACGTGACCCTTTCCATACCAGCAGATCTTGAAAAAGGCTTCTATACTATTTAGTGCTCTATTTTCGTGTTCCGCCATGTTGTAGTGCTGTCCAGTTTCCTCCTTTGTGCTTAATTAGTGTCTTTTAAAATATGGCTTTATTTGACATTATTTTGTTTTATCTAACATTTTTGAAGGGGAAAAAATATTTTTCTATCTATCTATCTATCTATCTATCTATCTATCTATCTATCTATCTACACGTTCATTACTTCTCATTTGAATTAATAGATTATTTTCTTATTTTAAAAAAACAATGACTATTTTATTGCATAATCCATATTTTTGGGGAATTTAGTTGTATCCAATATATTTGTAAAATAATTGAGGTGGTTTATGAAGATATTATATTGTAAACAAAAGTGTAAGAGACTTTAAACATGATCAACTTTGATAGATTTATAGATCACAGTCTTCATTATGATATCAGATGCAGTGAAGCCTGTGTGTCATTTAATAAGGACCCCTGAAGTAGTTGACCAATCAACTGCCTTGTAAATATAAATAATTTGTTTGCAATTCATTGTTTCTAGAAATTTCAATGCTTCGTTTTCAGTCACTTTTAAAGTTTCGTGTCTTTATTTTCTTTCTTTAAAAATAAAAATCCAGGCAGAAGCTCTTGGCTCCACAGGAGAAACGTTAGATAAAAATCATCGGGTCCTAAATATCAAAACATTCAAAATGGCGGCGTCTTTCAGGAGGACGATCCTGAAGCTCGCACTGCTGCAGGAGTCTTCGCGTTCAGTTAGGTTTGTAACAAAAACGACAAAATCTTTGAGATGTTTCGAAATCATTACATTCTCAGATATTGTGTGAAGAAAGCGTGATCTATAGAGTAAGATTACTTAGCGTAGTGTGGAGTTTAATGGACAACTTGGGTAGCTAGCGGGACAGATAGCGATAAAGTTAGCTCGATAAACTAACCTAGCTTTGTTATCGTTTATATTACATTAGATATTCAGACACCAACCACACGGTTTAGGTTGATAAGTAATGGAAATACAAAGAGACGTTTCCACACGTAGTAAAGTAGATAGTGTTGTTATTTCTGTTACTTTGGGTATCTTCATGCTGTTACATGTCACTAAACGCACCAATATGATTAGCGGTTACACACGAAGTGCAGGTAATACAGGAGTAAGTAGAAAAGGTTAATAAAACATGAATGAATTAAACAGAAATTATGCGCATGTCATCTGTTGCTGTTTGTATTTACCTATGAAATGTCCCTATGTATAGTCTGTGTAATGTAATCCTCCTAAGAGTCTGTTTACCTTTTTAGCTTCGGTATATAACACCAAAACTTATCATTTCTATCTACGTCCTCAAACGTGTGTTTATAAAACCCATAAATGTTCGCATGATCAAGCTCTAGATATAAGTTGAGAGGATGTTTGAAGGACTTCTGAGTCATAGGAATAACGTGTGTGTGTGTGTGGTGTGTGTGTGGCACCACCCAAATGTCCTGGTATGTTGTGTAGGCTGCTCTTCAGAGGTTTATGAAAGGACCTAAAATCACCTCAATGTGTCCAGTCTTAAAATCCGCCTTAAAATCATTTTAGTTCTGTTAAGAGTTCAATTTCTGAGTCAATCAAAAGAGATGAGTGTAATAGAGATATATGTTTCTTGATAGACAGATGATTCTTATTGAATTCCACTTATCAGCTCAACAACTATAATAAGAAACCTTACTGCACTGGTGCTGAATTTTTTTGGAATTTTTTTTAGGCTGACACTAGACCTGGAAATCATCTATAAACATTGCATACAATACAATTTTAGAATGGTATACTGTTTGTATAAGCAACATATTTTCCGTAGGTTTTTGGTGAAAGACAGAAGTCAGTACCGTTTCCTGTGGTCAGTCCAAAAGCACAATATACAAGTTGAACAGTCACAGAATAAACCTTTTCCAGGTGAGCTGTTTTTAAGCCTCCCCATATATTAAATATTAAATGGCATATGTGTCTTTAACTGATCTGATTTCAGTAATCAGTGTTGCGTAGAAGCCACGACATCTAATAATGGAAGTAAATTTTGACTGTTGAAATAAATTTTAGATGCAGTTTGCTTTCATTTAACAGGTTTGTTGTTCTTAGAGTTTATTTTTTATTCATTTGATTAATTTTTTTATTTGTATATTTTTTTTTAAAACAGTACGATGGCTGTCAGTTTGTACAGAAGACACCCCAAACCCCAGAAGTTTAAAGTTCCTTCCCGGGAAACCTGTGCTGGGAACCGGAACGCTAGACTTCCCGAATTCAAGTTCTGCAGATTGTTCCTCTTTAGCCAGGTAACATATTTAAATAAATTTTGCTTCTTTTTGTTCTGATCAGTAAAACATCTCTAGTTGTTGCAAAATTATTTAATAAATGTAATTAAATTGAGTGTTTCAATGTTCTTCTTTTTTATACTGAGTAGTTGTGCAATTACAGTCAGACAGAAAGCATAGCTGACATAAACAAGAGTGAAGGACAGCTTATCTGTTTATAGCACTTAATGTTATGCCTGGTCAATTTGTCCTTGTTCTTTTGGTTCCCACTGAGTGCAGAACTAGTCTGTTCTTCTTTAACCTGGTTGTATGTCATTTCATGTGTCACAGATTAGACACAAACCATCAATGTAAGATTATAAAAAATATTTCCCCCATTGTATCTGCAGGAATCTTTTTCAGGTTGAAGGGGTGAAAAGTGTGTTTTTTGGCCCTGATTTTATCACACTTACAAAGGTGAATCTAATCTTATTTTCTTATTATATATTAATTATATTTATGTAGACTTTTGTCCAAACAGCAAAAGTAGATGAAACCAATTTAATGCCTTCCTTGCTGCTGATCTTAGATGAATGATGATGTTGAGTGGGCAGACGTTAAACAGCATGCGATTGAGATTATCACCAAATTCTTTGAAAGTGGAGAAGCTATAACAACAGGAGTAACGCCTCCAGAGAGCAGTAAGTAAAGCACTGCAGAGCTTAGTGGAACTAAGCTCTGTTATTAGGAATTGTGCC
This sequence comes from Tachysurus vachellii, assembly GCF_030014155.1. Lineage (NCBI taxonomy): Eukaryota > Metazoa > Chordata > Actinopteri > Siluriformes > Bagridae > Tachysurus > Tachysurus vachellii. The sequence continues at coordinate 12,718,028 of NC_083465.1, read as the reverse complement.
AGACAGATATACAGTGGTAATTGTGTTTGTCAGCTGTTTTCTTCAATGTTTCACAGACAATTCAGATTTTTCCCAAATTTCTCCTCAAAAGTAATCAATCAGCTAATCAAGTCATTTTTGATGGTTTCTTTTGTGTAAGAGCTACTAGATAACAAATAATGTAAGATATGACTATTTCCCTGTGACTGCTTGCAGCATTGGTCTTGTTGCTCTTGTGGTTATTGTGTAAATATCAGAAATTGTGTAAATGGTTGTTTCATTTTTTTGCTCAGTCCATGTTTTATCTCTGTCAAGATGAAATATTTAATATTTTTGTCTGTCTGTTTTTTGATGATGTAGATGTGTCAGAGGAGGATGATGAGATTGTCTCAATGATAAAAGAGCTTTTAGACACTCGAATCAGGTAACTTGTGTTAAAAGCTATTTTGCAATATATAGTACTTGCCAGTGTCAATCAGTAGCTCAGTCTACCTCTCCATGAGGAGTATCACTTTCTGGTTTTAAGGTTTCTCATTATTATTATTATTATTATTATTATTATTATTATTAGTGATGTCTGTCTAATGCTTAAGCTACACAGATTCTGCTTTATCAAACAGAAAAATATACTGAATTTTATATAATAGAATACTTAAGATTTACCATCTAATACATTGGTAGCAGTGAAGGTCTTTTTTCCCCGTCACAGTCGATCATAACGACTAGTGTGTACTTTTGGTGCTACTGCTGCGCAACAGCCCCGGTTCAGAACCTTTTATTACAAACAGAACAGCTATCTAAGCGCTAATTGTGTGGGAATGTGGTAGCTTAGTGGTTAATGCATTGGCCCACTGATTTGAAGATTGTGAGTTCAAGTCCCAGATCCATCAAGCATCCACCGCTGGTCCCTTGACCAAGGCCCTTAACCCACAATTGCTCAGTTGTATAAAAATGTAAGTAGCCCTGGATGGCATGTGCCAAATGCCGGATATATAAATACCATACTCTTGTGGAATGGTCCTAAGCTAATAAATAAAAGCTGCTTATTGAACAAAATTCAAATTCAGATGAAATTCTCAAGAGAAAGAAATAATGTATTTTTTGTTAAATATGTAAAAGATGCAAATTAAAGACCAAAAGAAGGACACAGCACTTTCACTGGTTTATAGAATAGTTTGGCTTATTCTTTCAAGCTATTGCTTACTCTGGGTGACTCGTGTGACTCGTGTCCTACAATCCTATACTATGTTCCCTGGTTCTCAGGCCTACAGTACAGGAGGATGGAGGAGATGTCATCTTTAAGGGCTTTGAGGATGGCACAGTGAAGCTGAAGCTTGTTGGCTCTTGCACAGGCTGTCCCAGTTCCAATGTTACTCTGAAAAGTGGCATACAGAACATGCTGCGGTTTTACATTCCAGAGGTGGATGATGTTGAACAGGTGAGAGATGATCGTTCTAGTCAGGGTCACTACAACATGGTCATGGATATTACATGTAGAAAAGTTTTGGAATCCTTTAATTCAGTACCTCATCTGTACCGTTCTCATATTTCTATGTTGTATCTTCTCAGGTGGAGGATGAAGTGGATGAAATCAACATGAATGTGTTTTTAGAACTGGAAAAAAAATTAAAAGACTCTTAAGCTACAAGCCGCTAGCCATTTTGATGACCTGAAGATTTTCGACATGTCCAGAGTGGCAGTCTTTGTGGCAGTCTGTCACCATGCGTGCACACACACACATTTGCACATATACACACTCCTTCACGCTGGCCTCCTTTTTGTGTAATTTAGTGTGAAAGAAGTAGCAGATATATAATTTTTTATAGTATAGTAAAACATAATAATAATAATAAAGAATATTAAAATGCATCATTAACAAATAAGTCAAATGTTTTTTATTTTATATTTCTTTAACAAAGCTATGCTATAAATTCTCAAACTTTAATTCAGCATACCCATGGTTTTACCCTACGTTGTACATAATTAAGGTAGGGTTTAAAGATAGGACTAAATCTGTCAGTGTTCCACTAATACCACAAGGAATCTTTAGATCAGGTGTAGCTTAAAGTTTAATGCAAACTATTCAAAAGCATGACTTTTGTGCTGCTTTAGTGCAGGTTAGAGGAGTAAATATCACTCCGAAACTGTAAATTTTAGGCAGCTGTATTGAGTTGTGCATGTTCTCCTCATGTTCTTCCCCTACTCCCCAAGTATGGTGCCTTGTGAATCCAGGCTTTGGATTTGACATGACCCTGACCAGAATAAAGCTGAAAACACATGAGTGAAACAATGTCTTTTCTTACAATTTATGAGTATTGTTTTTTTTTTGTTCTTTTTTATGTGGGTTAATAATACACATTTGTAAGAAGAATGCAGTCTGGTTATTATTCAGGTTATGAAATACTCCAAAAAATGAAACGAGAGATAGGGACAATGTGTTGTTACTGTTACTCTGTAGGTTTGTTGCACTTCAGTGATGTGTTTGGATTAAACCCAAACTATGGCAAGTACTAAATGGGTGTCTTCCTCAATCTTGTGGAAACTCTTTGTTCAACATGGAGTTGCTGGAGTTTTCTTTAAATATCTATGTGAATATTTATTCTCAAATTAATAATTATTAATATGCCAGAAATCAAGGAAAATGAACCCTCAAGAGTTATTGTGGGATAAGAGTTATTTAAGTGACAAGAGAACCCCAGGACCATACAAAAGTTTTCCCTTTAATAACATTAAACCATAGTAAAACCATTTTAAAAAGCTCCAGTCGTCCAAACATTTGTGTCTAAATGGCATTAGACATTTATATTAGGTTGCTATCAATGACTATCAGTATGCTTGTGCTTTTTTTTAAAGCAGTGCATATTCTATTTAGGATACATGATAGAACATTTTTTTTAAACTTAAGGAATATACAGTGGTGTGAAAAAGTGTTTGCCCCCCGTTAAAACATAACTGTGGTTTATCACACCTAGTCCAATTTGAACTTTTTGGAAGGTGTGTCCCATTACCTCTGGTGTAAACGCAACACCGCATTTCAGAAAAAGAACATCATACCAACAGTAAAATATGGTGGTGGTAGTGTGATGGTCTGGGGCTGTTTTGCTGCTTCAGGACCTGGAATAAATGTGATAAATGGAACCATTAATTCTGCTGTCTACCAAAAAATCCTGAAGGACAATGTGCAGCAATCTGTTCATGACCTCAAGCTGAAGTGAATTTGGGTTCTGCAGCAGGACAGTGATCCAAAACACACCAGGAAGTCCACCTCTGAATGGCTGAAGAAAAACCAAATGAGTGGCCTAGTCAAAGTCCTGACCTGAATCCTATTGAGATGCTGTGGCGGTTCATGCTTGAAAACCCTCCAATGTGGCTGAATTAAAACAATTCTGCAAAGACGAGTGAACCAAAATTCCTCCACAGTGCTGTAACAGACTCATTGCAAGTTATCGCAAACGCTTGAATGCAGTTCTTGCTGCTAAGGGTGGCCTAACCAGTTATTAGGTTTTGGGGGCAAGCACTTTTTCACACAGGGCCATGTAGGTTTGGATTTTGTTTTCCCTTAATAATAAAAACCTTCATTTAAAACTGCATCTTGTGTTTACCTGTGTTATCTTTGACTAATATTTAAATTTGTCTGATGATCTGAAATATTAAAGTGTGACAAACATGCAAAAAAATAGAAAAATCTTTTTCACACCACTGTAACATAAGCAAAAACATGAATAAAACCCATATTTAAAAACCATATAATTTAATAAACATGCAGCTTTTTATATATTTTATATAGCTTCCTTGCTGTGTAAGGTATTTAATGTTTGCTTTAATTGTTTTATTTATTTTTTCCTTTATAGAAACCCTGCATAAAGGTATAATTACGTCGCAGGAAAGAACTCACTAGAACACTTGAAAACATCAGATGCTTAATATTAATAAGAGTTTATTTTAAGCACTCCATCTGAATCAGAATTTGTGCAAATCCAGGTAGCTGTTTAATAATTTATTATTTATGGATAGAGAAAATTGCAAGAATTAAATAGTTCATTGTAACTTTACAATCATAATAAAACAGGTGATCCAGGCTTTCACTCTTATCTTCACAAGAACAGTATATATAATGTATGTCCCACTTACACAATAGTGCATGACGAGTGTAAAAAGTTCTATTCAACATTTCTATGCATTTCAGGACATAACCCGTTAAGGCCATGACGTCGCTTGAACGACGCGCATGCGCACTCTTCACTCGCATCAGCGCTGTGTCTCCGTGCGTTATCCGGGTAAGCGATAAATACACTATGGGGAATTTTGTGAAATGTTTGTTATGCGTATGACATACATTATGGATGTCAGACGTTATTTTGTTTGTTAATTTGTGAGTAACCCTTGTCGAGCGAATGTCCAGTAAGAGCCCCGAGCTAAAAAGAAGAATGCTAATCACTGGTCCTCAATTAAACAGCATCTCAACAAAGTGTCTCAGAGCGCGACGGAGCCCCAGGCTAACCTGCTACATGCTAACGCTAGCTCACTGAGCTAGCCTGCTACAGGCTAACGTTAGCTCACTGAGCTAACCTGCTACAGGCTAACGTTAGCTCAATGAGCTAACCTACTACAGGCTAACGTTAGCTCACTGAGCTAACCTGCTACAGGCTAACGTTAGCTCACTAAGCTAACCTGCTACAGGTTAACGTTAGCTCACTGAGCCAACCTGCTATAGGCGGTTTGCTGACTTGACGTTTCTAACCACCGTGTGAGTAGATGAAGAAGTTTACGTTGTGGAAAACGTATATAACCCCTTGTTGTTCAGCTCCTTAAATGATCTTGTCTTTAATTTAAAGTTGCTGTTGTTTTTGCAGAAACAGCATACTAGCACACAGTCGGTATGTCTATAATTTAGCTTGTTAGCTTTGCGCGTATGTTGAAAGAGGAGCAGGTTAGCAAGATAATGCTAGTATCATGGCCTGTTTATATGGTTGTTGTTAATGGTGAAATGTACAAAATGAGTTACCGACGCTGTTTTCCGCTTTTTTTCCGTTGTGTTCGTTTTGTGTCTTTAGCCCGAGCTGATTGATTAGTTGATGTAGTTTAAATTCGCCCCTTACAGCAGACATGTTTACATTTGTGTAGAAGACAGCTGTACGACTTGGATAATGCGTTAGCTCTGTGGCTAACAAGCTCTGTTTACGATGCAAAGATGATATCGCGATATTAATTTCAGTTTATTCAGACTAACTGGTGCCCCAGTGATGTGTCATGGTTAATATATCAACTTGCAATTGCAATTTCAAACCAAAAATCCTTCCTCTTTTATAAAGGAAAGACTTCTGGAAATGTGATGATAAATTGGGATGGTGACAGTAAAAACACCGGTTATTGCTGGCTTTTGTTATAAAGACTAAAATCAAAATACTGAAGAACTGACATCTGATTTCAGCACGATACCCCAGTGCTAACCCACATTTTAATTACTAAGGTTTAATTGCCATAATTCTCAAAGTGGGGTCCATGAGGCACAGCCAGGAGTTTTTATTATTATTATTATTATTATTATTATTATTATTATTATAACAATAATTCATTATCAGGTTTGCTTTAATAATTATTGACACCTTTAAGTTTTTTTCTATTAATTAATTGTATTAGTTATTAGTTTAATCCAAATTTCAGAATAAAAGAGCTCTCTGCATAGTCAAAATATTATTTTGCACATTTAAATAATAAGACTATGTAAATAGTTTGATTGCATTTGCAAAATAAAAACGCATACTGAGAAGGGTCTACATCATTTTTAATGCCTTAAAGTAGCTTAAAGTTTAAAGTCTTGTTGGTTTTCATGTTGTAAAATAGATCACCATTTCCACAGGACATCGTTTGCTGCCGGTGCATTAATATCATAAGCTGTCCTCCATGGCTCAGTTCGGGGGACAGAAAAACCCTCCATGGGCAGCCCAATTTGCTGCGACTGCGGTGTCTCAGCCCGGACATTCTGCCCAGTCCATCGACTTGAACAGTTTACATTGTGAGTAATACAAAATGCATTAAGAATTATTGATAATTCGTGGTTTTTATTATTCTTAGTAATCTCCTTACATCCTCTGTAACCTGTTATGAAGATTAAAGATTCACTGTTTTGTATCCTTGTTTGTTCAGTGTTAACTGCAGTGTGCTTTGGATTAGGTTCAGTCTGCTTTGTTGTTCTGGTTTCTGTCCTGCCAAATTGTGAGTAGAGTTTGTTCCTGAAAAATTGCATATAACTTCTTATGTTTTGTTTGTCCTGCTACAGCTTTAGGTGTACAGCAGCCATCTCTTTTAGGTGCTTCTCCCTCCATGTACTCCCAGCAGTCCGCCTTGGCTGCAGCATCCCTTAACACGCAGTCCGCTGCCAATTACCAGATTTCCCAGCAGACTGCGGCTCTCCAACAGCAGGCAGCTGCAGCTGCCGCGGCTGCACTACAGCAGGTGAGTTGGTGTAATGTTGCACAATTCTGCACTGTGTTCATGTGTTAAAAGTGCTAGAATTCCAGCATGAATGCCTTCAATAAGAGAGCACAATATTCCCATTTCAATATAATGTTCTAATGTTGTTTAAAGAGTTTATGCTGGTGGTCTGAATGTTGATGCTGTACTGGAATATGAGTGTTTTCTAGCTCTGCTCATCATTGCAGTAACTCAACTCACAGCTGCAGTAAATAAACGTGAGGCTCTGATGTGTGCTTAATTTTAGTCTCAGATTAATTCAGCCCTGCAGCAGTACCAGCAGCAACAGCAACAGCAGCCACCCCAAGCTCCCCCACCACAGCCACCTCCTCAACAGACCCTCTACAATGTCCCACATCAGGTACTCATTTTCATCCAATTTTTTTAAAGCATGTGTTAAAGCATTTTGCACAAAAAAAATAATAACTCATTACTGCATCATTTGCCCAATTTACATCTAAATGCAGCACTTTTGAATCTTTGGGTGCAGTCAACATCTGTTAGATTCATGACATCTTAAGTAGGTAATTAAATGGAACAAGTGGCACAAACAGATGTCTTTTCACAGTTTGGGTAAAATAAAAAAATCCAAATGCATGGTTTTAGCTGATAACTGGTGTTAACACTGGAAATTGGTATAATGTTAAAAGACAGATAATCAGAAATACATACATTTTATTCATACATCTCTGTAGCTCTGTGTAGGAACAAAAGGAATCGTGACTGATAATTGGATTAGATTTTTTTAAATACTTTGAACTTTTTGGCGTTTAGGAATGATATTTGTGCCACCTGTATAAAAAATGTGTTTCCTTCATAGTAGTGGAAATATAATCCTGATAATGAATCTGTCAGCCAGAAAAGGCAAATATGCCTGCCAGGATTTACAAGCAATTTAGCGGTGAACTGGATTTTAATCATGCTTCATAGTATTCCTACAGTTGCCATTTTGTGATCTTGTAAAGGATTTTAGATTTTGCACAGTATCTGTTGTTGCAGTTCTGTCTGAACATCACGTGGTGCTTCAACACCAGCTTTTAACACAAAGTCAATATGTACACACTTTTGGCTACCTATGGATTTTTGATTTTTTGCTTTATAATTTGCTCATTCAAGCCTGTGATGCCCTACTTTAACTTTTTCTTAATTATACTCTTCAAAGAAAAAAAAACAAATTTATGTGGTTTAGATCATCATTAAAAAAAAAATCATTACGAGTTGAGGAACTGCTTTGTGCAGTGAACATGTTGGATGTTTTAGCAAATGTCAAGTCTCAGGGTTGATTTCTTTCCTTATAGGTAGTTGGCACCATGCAGCTTGTGTATTGGTTTGGTATTTATTCAGGTTAATGTTGCTGCATTTTGTTTTTTTTTCCTTCTGTTGCTTTGTAATTGTTCTGTAAATACTGTTGTTTTCATTGTTCCTTTATTTATTTGTTTTTATACAGCTTCCTCAGCCTCAGCCTGCTCTGCTTTCACAGGTAAACTTGATCATATGTTGCTTCATTAAGCTAACACATTCAACAAAATGTAAAGAATTAAACTTGCCATTAGGGCTTTGTTCACAACAGATAAAATTTTTGTGATTAAAAACTGATTTATTTACTTTATACAACAGTTGGTGCCAGTACACTAATTTTTTTGGGTTGAATGGAATTCCAAGTGGTATATTATTAAGAGGCACTGGGACTCACTTTGTGTATCATTCTGCTCATCTGTGATTACCACATAAAATCTTAGCTGCTAGTTAGAAACGGTTACTCTTAACTTGTACTTGTTTCTCATATTAATGATCGGTGGATATGACACACACAACTTTTTACCTATTTAATTGTACAAATCACAATGGGCTAGTTATCTAGGCATGTTTGAATGAATTTAGCTTAGGTCTCTGTATACTTTTGGCCTCATTTTAAATATAATGTTGCTATAATATGAAGTGTCGCCATTTCAGCCAGTCCTCAAATTTTTCTGTATGTGCTTCTATGCTGAATGTCAGACAGAATCATTATGAAATACTTGCTATGGCATGTGGCCTGGCTTTCTAAATAACCAAAAAAACCTAATATGGGGCATGTCGGTGAATACTGTATGTATGATATTTAGTTTTCTGTCATTTTCCCCAGCCCCCTGTTGCTTTGCCGACCAGTATGAGTTTGTCGAACCCACAGCAGACAGCACAGATCACAGTATCGTACCCGACCCCTCGATCCAGCCATCAGCAGCAGACTCAGCCACAAAAACAGCGTGTATTCACTGGGGTTGTCAACAAGCTGCACGATACATTTGGGTTTGTGGATGAAGATGTCTTCTTCCAGCTTAGGTACGAAGTAATCACTGTGTCACTGTGTTTTGGGTGGCTTTTAAATAAAGGATTTTTTTTAATGCTGATTTTGAACCCAGATTTCTGTTGTGTTTTTAGTGCTGTGAAAGGAAAAACACCCCAAGTGGGTGACCGTGTTCTGGTGGAGGCTGTCTATAATCCCAACATGCCCTTTAAATGGAACGCCCAGCGCATACAGACTTTACCTCAGTTACCCAACCAAACGGTGAGCATAAACATCAGCCAAACTGATCCTCCACCAAAAATCTAAATAACCAAGATTACTGGTTCTTTACTGCTTTCTGTAGATGTCATTGCACTGATGTTGATTACTGTGCTTTTAATCTCCATATTGCACCAGGCGGCCCAGCCCTTACCTCAGGTTTCCCCACAGCTGTCCAGCTTTTACTCTGACGCAGGAGTACAGCGCTACACTGACACATACACAGCGGTGGATTCAAGACCAAATGTAAAATTGTCTTTTGAAGTGCACACTCTTATAATCGTTTTCTAATAGTACATTCATGTCATGTTGGAATAATGGCAGCTGTAGAGTTTTCAGCTTGTTAAAGAAATGAATGTCTTCCATGGCTAAAGATAGTTTGATGTGTAAATGTCTGGATTTTAACTGCTGAATAAGAATTGGGAATGTTACCGCCTCTGGTAGAAAAATGCTTTTGTGAGCTGTTTAAAAAAAGAATATTTTAATGTGTTTAATTCAATGCAGATGAATTTGACTGCTGCTTAAGGCAAGTAAAACACATTTATGAAAATAACAGTTTATATTTATGTTGCACTGGGTGAAAGAACAAAATATTTATCCTATAATATCAAGAAAGCTTGCTAGATACTAAGTAAATTTATTTTGGTGGTATGTGGAGCTTCCAGGCAGAAGAGAAGAACAGCTCCACTGTTTAATTACCACAGTTCTTCCATGGCATGAATGAACTGAATACACTGCTTCTTTTTCCCATTGCACAGGAGCTAGTTGCAGTTCTTTGCTGCCCTAACTTTATGCCAAAGATGAGCTATGGCTAAAATCTTAGTGCTTCTGCTCTGGTTTACAGCATTGTTCTTGTTTGTTAAATGTCAGTTTTTATACATTGTAGTGTAGTGGGAGTTATGGCTTGACAGAATATTTAGAACCTTTGAAGCGTTAATATTTTCCCCCCAAATTTTTGCTCCATGTTAGTTTAATAGTAATGAAGTGCATGATAAATTAAGCATAGTCTAGGTGAAGTCAGTATTGTTCTGTGTACCTAACCAAGTACTTTGAAGTGCAACAGTGAGGATGTCTCTGCACTTCTCTTGATCTCTTGTAGACCCAGGAGACAGTATTAATAATTAGTTAGGAATTTTAAGGTTTATTTTAACTCTGGACCTGAATGATCACTAATGACAGTCATGGATTACTGTTTTTAAGCAATGGCTAGGCTTGATAAATAATTGTTTTGGTATTTGAGCTACCTTCATACTAATTCACTCTTGTTTCTTTTGCCCCTTTTCCACCAAGGCAGTTTGAGTGCTGGTTCGGAGCCAGAGCCTAATTTGAAATCAGTTTTTTTTCTTTTTCAACACCCAAAGCACCGGCTCTGAACCAGGAAAAGGGGTTCTTAAGTAGCACCAAAATGTTGATGGTCTAGACTTAAGAACCGCTTGCATCAGAAGCTGGGGGTGGGGCTACTGTTAGTGCCTTTGATAATGTACCTTAAGTAGGGTCTGGGGGTGGGGCTACTGTTAGTGCCTTTGATAATGTACCTTAATTATACCAATGTTTAATACACTTTTACTTTACCGAAATATGATCAATTATCAGCACACATGATAGTAGGTAGCTACATGCTAAGGCTAACATTTTTTCTGTGTTATGATAAAATAATGTTATGTACTTTCTCGATTACAACCTCCGTTTATACAGATGACATGGAGCTGCACGTACACGGTGGATTCGCCGCGTTTGGATGCCAATGTAGGTTCGCAAAGCCATGAGCATTAACAGTAAAGCAACATCCGCCATTGTTGATGTTGTGTTTGTGTTTGACGCTGCTGCATTAACGTTGCTGAGAAAGATGACACGTACACTTGGCTCTGTGATGGCGGTCTAGCCCATGGAAAGGCAAACCGGTTCTTAGAAGGTTCGCCAGTGGAACCAACTTCGAACCAGCACCAGCTCTAAACCAACACCCGGTTCTTTCTGGTGGAAAAGGGGCATTTGTTTCTTCTTGTCACTGGGTTCTTTGTGTTTTAACAAAACTTTCCCTCAGGTCTTAACCTTCATAATGGATCTCTGTTTCATATGCCGGAAGTGAAACATTTTCTCTGTGTTAAATTGCATTAAAAAAAAACAAAAACAAAACAAGATATATTTGGCAAGCACCACTGCCAACAGGCTAGTCCCAAACTGGTTGATGTAAGCCTCTGTCTCATTTCATGCTAACTTGTGTACTACATGTTGCAGAGTCAGCCTCCTGCTCCCAACATGATGAAGCCAGGCCCTTCCATGATTCAGTCTCTACCTCCACCTACCACGTTCAGTGTGCCAGCACAAGGGCCCCCTCCCTCTCTGCTTCAGGCTCAGCTTTCAGCAGCCTCTCTTGCTCCCTTGCTCCAGAATCCTCCCCAACCTCTTCTTCCTCAGCCACCTCCAAAAGGTAGGGTAACATAAGCCAGTGTCCAAACAGGTTCTGAGCTCAGACAAAATGAGAGATGGTATTACCACACTTTCTTCTGTTTTAGCTGATGCTTCTGTCTGTCTTGTAGATTCAGTCTTTTCAGGGGGGTTGCTTCAGCCTCCAGTGCGAATGATGCCCCAGCCTCAGCCTGTGAGACGCATAGACCCCTCTCCTCGCTTTCCCAGCCGTAACGATCGACCAGAACTCATTCTGAGGAAAGAGGACAGAAGGTCAGTATTTATTTATTTTTATTTACTTATTAATTTCACTTTCTGTAGGTAACTCTTAATTGAAGTACATTTATGGTCATTATCTTATTAAAATAATCTGTGGGCAGCTGTTCACCTCATGCTAAAACCACCACATCTGTGCAAAAGCTTTTTTTGATTAGATAAACAAAACAGCCTTGAAAGTATGTACATGTACAGATTTTATTTAAATTCCCTCATTCACAAAAGCCTTTTGCATTTATTTAAAATATTACTTGGGGGTGTAATAAACAATATATTTGTCACATACATAGGAGGTTAATTAACTGTAATAAATCTGTGGCAGAGGTGACGACTCATCCTCGCAACTCTAGGTTCCTGTTTATTTCTGAACTTGGGTTACTGTCCCTGTGTAATTAAATGATTGTTTGCATGCAGTCGGGAGAGAGACAGAGAGCGGAGGCGATCCAGAGAGCGTTCCCCAGCACGAAAGCGCTCAAGGGACCGTTCACCTCGAAGAGATCGTTCTCCTAGACGTCCACGAAGAGTTGTACCACGATATACCGTACAGTTCTCCAAGTTCTCCTTGGATGGGTAAGACTTGTGCCAACTGTTTACTATTAAACAGTAAATTAACATGCATATAAAATACATGTGTGTTAAAATTGTGTATGTATTTGTGTGCTCACTCCACAGATATAATTGTGACATAATGGAGCTTCGGCGGAGGTATCAGAGTCTTTACATCCCAAGTGATTTCTTTGATGCCGTATTCACCTGGGTGGATGCCTTCTCCTTATCACGACCATTTACCTTTGGAAACTACTGTAACTTCCATATCATGCATAAAGAAGTGGACTCTTTAGTAAAGAACACAGCTGTACTTGATCCTCCTGATGCCAATCATACCTATAGTGCTAAGGTGTGAGGAAACGTTTACCGTTTTCAGCCATTTTGGCATTTTTCTTGTTAGTAAATACTTTTTTTGTGTATTCTTGTATGAGAATGCTATCTAAAAATTCTGATTGTTGTTTAGGTGATGCTGCTTGCAAACCCAAGTCTCGATGAACTATATCACAAGTCTTGTGCCTTGGCTGATGATCCACAAGAGCTGAGGGACTCTTTCCAGCATCCAGCCCGCCTCATTAAGGTAAAGCCAGACTATATTTGCTCACATTCTAATTCACAACAAACTACAGCAAACTTAGAATTTTATAGTTAGTAGTCGCCTTCTGAGAGCCAGTACTCTAGTCGGTTACAGGACAACTGTTTCAGCAGACGTTCTCATTTTGTTTCATTAAGGCTACGCAGCGTGTTATTTAACACACAACAGATTGTTTGTTGTTAGCATTTCTGCTTCTCTAAAAGCTAACTGTAAAGAGCCTTTCCTGTTTTTCCTACAATGAAGCTGGGTGTCAGTAGCTAGTGGTTTTTAGTTGGGGTTAACTGATGCCTTTGTATAGTTTGAGTGCCGAATGCTTTTATACCTCTTTAGTCCTTTAATGAGTATAGCATATGGTTTTTCTTTTGTCAACTTTTCTTCAGTTCTTGGTTGGGATGAGGGGCAAAGATGAGGCCATGGCGATTGGTGGCCACTGGTCTCCATCCTTGGATGGAGCCGACCCAGAGAACGATCCCTCAGTCCTTATAAAAACAGCAATACGTTGTTGTAAGGCTCTGACAGGCATTGATCTGAGTTTGTGTACCCAGTGGTAAGTACAGCTCTCTTCCGAAGTTCTAATTTGTCTCATTTTTTTTCCTGTGTGTGCATTTGTCAGTACTAGTCTTGAGCAATGCTAAAAACGCCAAACTTAAACATCAGCAGTCTGTGACTCACTGCATGGTTCTGACAAACTCTGACATGTCAGGGGCTTATTTGTTTACTTAACTGTAATTTATTTTTTGCTCTTTTATCTTTACTTTGCACTGTCCTTGCTAATGTGTGTAACAGTCATGCCTCTATGTGGTTGAATGCCCTTAATCTGTTGCTAGAAAAGCAGAGCCAGAGGAGGAGTCGCCACCATTACATTTTGTTTTATGACATTTGACATGTTAAATATCTTATATATTTAACTTGCTTTCACTGTGTCTTTGAATATGTCTTCCTCTCACAACTTTGTGGTTTATAAGCTATCCCTCACAAGCATCCAGTTCAGACTCTCAGTTTCTAAGGGGAGGGGTCTGGCAGGAGGGCAGGCGAAAAATGTCAGAATTTTATTGTCCGTTTTCGTTTATTCTGTCTGTCAATTTTCCCAATACATGGCTGCTGTTCATCGTGAGAACCTACTGTGGAGAGCTGCAGACTTATTTTCATGTCCTGTTCTGGGGTCATTTACCACAAAGTGGGGCATTGGGATTGGAGCTGTGTGTGTGTATGTATGGAAGTGTATTGGGGTTAGGCCTTGCGATGTCTGACAGAATGTTTCTTTCCAATGCACTTCTTCCTTTGCGACAGGTATCGTTTTGCAGAGATTCGCTATCACCGCCCTGAGGAGACTCACAAAGGGCGGACAGTTCCCGCACATGTGGAGACAGTGGTTTTATTTCTCCCGGATGTTTGGCATTGTCTTCCTACCCGCTCAGAGTGGGAAGGACTGTCCCGCGGACTCAAGGAGCAGCTGGCAGAGAAACTCTTGGCTGAACGGAAGGAGGCTGATGGAGAACAGGCACTGAATGCTAATCCTTCTTTTCTCATTTCCGCTTCTCACAGGCACAGGAATAGACAGACAAACACTCAAATACACAAAAACAAACACAGGCATCATTCAAAAGCCCCCTTTTTTTACTGTCCCTGTGTGTCCATCCTTTTACCTCAACCCCATCCCCTCCTGCTTCCTCTACTTGCTCTCCCAGCACTGCCCTTGCCACCACACCCCACCCCACCCAGCCTGCAGTCACACACAGCGGAACAGATTAGGACATACTTTAATGAGACTGCTTCTGCTGGTAAAACAGATTCTAGCTCTGCCTGATCATTCATTTAACAAGAAACATGTGTTTTTATATAGTGTAAATAGAAAATATTTAAATTCCATGGTTTTCTTATGGTATGTGCACATAGACCTATTTGGAAATTACTGACGTTATGAAATGGCATGCTGGAATCTGGAGAGCCAGAAAAAAATGTGTGTTCTAGAATGTTTTCTGTTATAATTAATTTTATATTTCAAATTAATATCTGATGAACTCTGAAAATTCCTTAGGTTTTATTTCGTGTCTGTCCTTATTTTTCTTTTCATTTTTCTTTTTGCTATATTCTATGATTGGACTGTGCCTAGACTTGTGGACTTGATTTCTCCAGGGAGGTTGGTTGATCCAAGGACAGTCCTCTATGACTAAATGTTAAAAAATGAGAGAAAAGGCATATAAAAATTAAGTTGCAAATTATAGTTATAGGGAATCCTTACACACACAGTCGGAGACCATCTGAATGCATCTGTCACATTTCTTGGACCCACTGTCATTGATTTATCTTTTTGTATTCCACAGAACTGGCATTGATTGGCTGATGGGTGGGGTTTGGATCGGTTCTAAAAGCTAGAGAGCTCCCATGTATACTAGAAGTTTGACGTTTTGGGTTTTTTTTGTTTGTTTGTTTGTTTTTTGCTTTCGTTTGCAAAATCGAGACCTCAGTTGGAGGAGAAAATCAGTCTGTTTTGACCTTGCTTCTTGCACGGATCAACTTTTTATTTCAAAAATGAAACCCATATTAAGAGCTACTGTTTAACTTTTTGTTCATCTGTTTTTCACTGCTCTAGGAGGAAGAGGACAAAGATGAAGACGATTCAAAAGAGGTTACTACCCCCACTCACTGGTCTAAACTTGATCCGAAGTCTATGAAGGTAAATGTCTTGTTAATTATTTTGGCCTCATTCCTTACTGAGCATCTGCTTTACCTGTATGCATGTGCCTGTGATTAGGTGAATGATTTGCGCAAGGAACTGGAAAACCGTTCCCTGAGCTCTAAAGGACTGAAGTCCCAGTTGATAGCACGGCTCACGAAGCAACTGAAGGTGGAGGAGCAAATAGAGGAATCTAAAGAGCCTGAGAAGGCTGAGCCAACCAGTGTGGAGGAGGAGGAACCCTGCAGAACGGAGGAAGATCGTGAGGTGAAAGATCACTTAAACTGATTTTGACGCATATTCTGAACATGTAGACGCAAACTGTGAGCATAGTTTTTATGCACTTGTAAAAGGAAGTCGATTGAATTTGTGTTTCTTTCTGAAGTTAGTAAGTTGAATTTTTTGTGACTTTCAGGAAGAGGAACGTAAACGACAAGAGGAGTTGGAGCGTCAGCGTAGGGAAAGGCGTTATATTCTCCCAGATGAACCAACAATCATTGTTCACCCCAACTGGGCAGCCAAGAACGGCAAATTTGACTGCAGCATCATGTCTCTGAGTGTGCTGTTGGACTACAGACTGGAGGATAATAAAGAGCACTCCTTTGAGGTTCGAAGTCCTCCTCCACATTTTAACAGCTTCATCGTAATTTATTATATATTGTGTATTTCAGTAGATAAAGATTGCTAGTCAGAGAAATTCATGTTGATGTAACACATTTCATCATGTGCATATTTTGCTTGTTAGTCAATTTATCTAGTCATATACAGGTGCATCTCAATAAATTAGAAGGTTGTGGAAAAGTTCATTTATTTCAGTAATTCAGCTCAAATAGTGAAATTCGTGTATTATATAAATTCAGCAGACACACACTGAAGTAGTTTAAGTATTTGGTACTTTTAATTGTGGTGATTTTGGCTCACATTTAACAAAAAACCACCAATTTCAAAAAATTTCAATACTTAAAAAAAAAACATTTTTAGTGAATTGTTGGCCTTCAGGAAAGTATGTACATTTACTCTATATGTACTCAATACTTGGTTGGGGCTCCTTTTGCTTTAATTACTGTCTCAATTCGATCAGTCTGTGGCACTGCTGAGGTGATATGTAAGCCCTGGTTTCTTTGACTGTGGCCTTCAGCTTATCTGCATTATTTGGTCTCCTGTTTCACATTTTCCTCTTGACAATACAGGTCATGTGAGTTTGCTGGCCAGTCAAGCACACCAACACCATGGTCATTTAACCAACTTTTGGTGCTTTTGACATTGTCGGCAGGTGTCAAATCCTGCTGGAAAATGAAATCAGCATCTTTACCAAGATACTTTAGATTCATGCTTCTTTCTGCTGACCAGCTTTTTAAACAGGTGCAGTGATTTTGGCTTTCAAAAAAAAACAGTGGACCAACACCAGTAGATGACATTGCACCCCAAATCATCACAGACTGTGGAAACTTAACCCTGGACTTCAAGCAACTTGAGCTATGAGCTTATTCACCTTTCCTCCAGACTCTAGGACCTTGGTATCCAAATGAAATCCAAAATTTGCTCTCATCTAAAAAGAGGACTTTGGACCACCGGGTAACAGTCCAGTTCTTCTTCTCCTAAGACGCCTCTGACATCGTCTGTGGTTTAGGAGTGGCTTAAAAAGAGGAATACGACAACTGAAGCCAAAATCCTTGACATGTCTGTGTGTGGTGGCTCTTGATACCTTGACCCCAGCCTCAGTCCATTCCTTGTGAAGTTCACCCAAATTCTTGAATCGATTTTGCTTGACAAGTCTCTCAAGACTGCAGTTCTCTCCGTTGGTTGTGCATCTTTTTCTTCCACACTTTTTTCTTCCATTCATCTTTCTGTTAACATGCTTGGATACTGCACTCTGTGAATAGCCAGCTTCTCTCGCAATAACTGTTTGTGGCTTGCCCTCCTTGTGAAGGGTGTCAATGATTCTTACCAAAGACTTAAACTACTTCAGTCTGTGTGTACTGAATTTATATAATACAGGAGTTTCACTATTTGAGTTGATTTACTGAAATAAATGAACCTTTCCACGACATTGTAATCTATTGAGATGCACCTGTATATTCACTGTCATCTTATTAATGATTTTGTTTCTGTGGTCCTGTATAGGTCTCGTTGTTTGCTGAACTTTTCAATGAAATGCTTCAACGAGATTTTGGCTACAGGATCTACAGAGCTCTTATTGCCATCCCGAATAAGGACGAGAAAAAAGAAAAGAAAGATAAGGCAAGAAAAGATGTAGATAGGAAAGAAGCTGACAGGAGGGATATAAAGAAGGAAAAAGAGGATGAGAATGCTGAGCCAGTCTCAAAAAGATCAAGAGAGGAGGATGATAAAAGGAGGGTAAGTGGATGTTACATGCTCCCGTTTGTCCTCACATGCAGTTCAGCTCAAAATCAGTCAGAAAAAGCGTTCATGCGAAGTTTAGAGTTCATTGTGTACTGAACTCCGATGTGTAGTCAGACTGTGTGTAAATTTGAGCATTGCACTCAAAAAAATGCTTCATTGACAGCAAAGCACTCAGTGGCATAATTTTGCAGAAGTAAATCAGACACACATCATTCTCAGCTCAGTTGACTAATGCGTGTAATTGTGTACAAGGAGCACCATGTAGTGCTGACCAGCAAAACTAATACAGGCCAGACAGCATATGAAGAATGATCTAAATTTAAATATGTCCTCAGACATTAAAAAGCTGACCTAATCATCTTCCAACATGAATACATAAATAACCTAGCTTTGAATAGACTTCAAATAACTGCCTTCTGGTGAGGTTAGGAAGTGGTTCAAATTTCTGATCAATAAATGCTGCATCCACATAGCTCTCCAGTCAGAACATGGGCTGTGTGGAATTCATGAATAAATTGGAAGCACCCTTTTCATATGTTTAAAAGGATGAAGACAAGGAGAGGACTTTGAAGAAAGAAGAATCCAAGGATGATGACGATAATGAAGATGAAAGCAGCAATAACAATGCTGATGAGTATGATCCAATGGAGGCTGAAGACGCTGATGAATATGACGATGAAGGTATAACTAGTATACTTGTAAAGAAATGAGTTTCTTTAATATTGTACAAATGTATGAGCTAAACATCAGTCATAATTCGCAGATAAAGATGACGACGATTCCAACGGAAGGGATAGGAGGGATGACCGCCGTGATGACAGAAAATCAAGGGATAGATCATCTAAAGATAAAGTGAGCTGTTTATGGTTATGTAGTCTTAACCATTATTTTGTTTTCTGCACCTCCGGTTCTGATTAAATACCTCTTTTGTCTGTAGGATGACAAAAAGAAGCAGATGGTCACATATGACAAAGATCTCCTGATGGCTTTTGTCTACTTTGACCAAAGCCACTGTGGCTACTTGATGGAGAAAGATCTGGAGGAAATTATGTACACATTGGGCTTGCATCTCTCAAGAGCTCAGGTATAATAGAATTTAATATAGTATAATAGTATAATCAATTTAAAGAAATTGATTTAAAGCAATAGCTTTTGCATCACTTTAGAAATTAATATTTAAAAGCTAAAAGAACAGAGATCATTGTTTGTCTTAACTACTTATTATGAGTTTTGGGTTATGTGGTGGTGCTAACAAGCTAAGGAATTTTTGTAGGTAAAGAAACTGCTGAGCAAGCCGTTAGTGAAGGAGTGCTGCTACTACAGAAAGCTAACGGATCGAGCCAAAGATGAACCCAGCCCAGTCGTAAGCGCTGATTCTCAACACGAGAACGCCTTGGGTAAGTAACAGTACAACGTCCCTGCAAATACATGGACAGTAAAACAGGATTACTGAAAAATAATCTATTTATAAGTGATCATTGGTGATGATCAGTGTTTTTGCTGATATGGCTTACAGGTAATCGACCTCTGCTGCCCAGTCAGAAGACAAAACGTGAGACAGCGGACAGTGACTCAGGCAGCCTTATCGTTTATAATGGCGCTATGGTAGATGTGGGCAGTATGCTACAGAAACTGGACAAGAGTGAGAAAGCCAGAGAGGAGATTGAACAGAAACTTATTCAGCAGGACACTAAAATGGGTACAGTATACAATCACTGTCGCGTTAGAATATCACAAGAATGGCCGGAGAAAATGTAGTATTTATATTATCATTGTAACCAGCAAATGATAGATTTTACAAATTCATTCAAATTGAGTCAAGATCAAATGTTTCAATTAGTTTTCATTAATTCCTTCCTGTTTGAAGTATATTGTAATTTTATTTGTGGCGTAAAGTTTGGACTACACGTTGGTGGCAGATGTATCACCACTGATTTTCTTGGCAGCAGGAAATAATAATAATAATAATATAGGATTTTTTGGGTAAGAAGTATTTGTGGTTCAGTTTATGATCTATCTATTTATGCATGCATGGCAAAGCTTTGGGAGGATCTTGTGCAATTTTTTTTTTATTTTTACACAACATGGGGTTTTAAGGAGGAGCATTGTAGCTGGTTTATGCTTAGGTTCGCTGGCTACCATTTTTGATTAATTTTGTACAAGGCTGTGATTGCATTTTTAATGACGTTCCCTGCTGTTCTGGTATTGGTTGGTTACCTTTTGTTTTGTCAAAACACCAATTTTTTTTTTTTATTTTTTTTTTTAATTTTTTTTTGTAATTTTGTCAATCACTGTTTACTGTTATAACAATTGGCCTTTTATTCATTAATTTGTTTATTTGTTCAATCTTTTACTTACATACACTATAGGGACAAATGTTTGTCCATCACAGCCATGTGTGCTTGGTGAATATCCCATTTCAAAACCACTGGCAAAAACTTTGGCCCACTCTTTGTTGCTGTAACTGCCTCTAATCTTAAGGAAAATCTTTCCACTATATATTGAATTGTGGCTGTGGGGATTTGCTGATCATGATGTCTGATGAGGCAGCGTGTGTTCCAGTTCATCCCCAAAGTTTCAGTGGAGTCAGTCAGTGCTCTTCATTTAGGTCGTTCCACTCCAAATTTAGCAAACCATGTCTTCCTGGACTTTGTGCATTGTTACTCTGGAACAGATTCATGCCCCTTAGTTACTGTGAAGGGAATTTGTAATGCTAAAGAATACAAAGACATTGCAGAAAATTGTATGCCTCCACATTTCAGGCCACAGCGTGTAGAAGGCTCACATATGATAATCACCTGTCCACAAAATGAAGGCAATATTAGTATATTTAAGTACTTTAGTGACATTTCATCGACCCAAACCAAAATAAATATTGCTGTGCGTAGCTGTGATGCTAAATCATTCTGAAGCAGTGCTTTTGTATTTCAGATGAAGATGCCAAACACATATCAGAAATCGAGTCAACTAACCGCAGTCTGATGAGAGATCTGGAGCAGGTGAAATCCAGCTTGAGAGAGACAGAAAAGAACCTCAGAGGCTGTGAACAGCAGAAGAGCAGCTACCAGGAGCATCTTCGTAGAACTCTGTTAAGCCTCGGCACAGTAATGAAGGACTTGCAGAGTATTGTACCTAATGTATGTACAACCACAAACTGAAACTCAGTCTCAAAAACGTGATATCTTACAAAACAAAATATTGTCTGTGGTTTTTCTGTGATTTCAGTCTTTATAAATGTTTTGTCTGTCTTCTATAGGATGATCATCCTGAAGATGGTGACAAGAAAACTCAGACTAATGGCTCAGATGACTGACCTACCGTTGCGTGTGCATCTCTGACCTGTTAACATGTTTAAACCTGTAAATAAGCACTAAGCTTGTGTATTTGGAAGCTGTTGGGTTGTTTTGTACAAATTTTAAAGAAAGAGGAGGTCATGATTTTAGTTGTTTTTTTTTTTTTTTCTTCCTCATTCCTTTTTCTGACTTTATACATAATTTATGTTCATTAATTTCATTCAGTAAAAGGCTTATCAAGTTCCTTTGTTATATTTAATTCTTGTTCTAATACAAGTGTCATTGATTTGAGAATTCTAGTAAACGATTTTTTTTCCAGTTGCCAGTAATCTTTTTATTTCTGTCCATGTTTTATCCATATGCTTGGAGGTATGAGTGGTTTATCTATATTAATTAGCAATAATGTTATTTATGTGTACAAAGTGTGTAGAACAGGAGACGAGGGTTAATTCACGTTAGAAACTGGGTAGTATTGTGTTGGGTGCCGAGCCAGGCTCAGGGTAGTTATCGTTTTGTTTTACTGATGCCACAGATCACATCTTTTGTGTAATATCTTTGCCAGCACATTGCTAAATTGCTGCTATCTTGTATGTTGGTACGATCTATGCTGATGCATGCATATTCGCTTAATCCTGACACTTCAGAGTGTTTTCTGTAATCTTTTGGTATCTCCTTAGTATGGGGATGGCACTGTGCGCATGGGTCTTTTTTTTGGTCATTTCAAACGTTATTTCTGGCACAAAAGCTCAAGTCTGTTTTTGATATAGTGGTTATTGTGTAATACTCTGCATAGTATTTCACTCTGCAGAATATTCCAGAATTGTAGTTTGTGTGAATGTGAAAAACTGTTTTCCCATATTATTTTTCTCTGGTCAGACATCATCTGTTTGAAACGGGTGGGTTATAGGGAATGGAAAAGAGCCAAACTTAGTAAAAATGAGCCCAAAGCAACCAAGTGCATATTATTTTTCTAATTCAGATGTACTGTCATGGTTGTTCTGTGTAAAAATAAAATGGTTCATTTTAACATTTTAATTTTGCATTTTTATGTTTTCTCTTCCGTATTAATGCTGGCTAAATACTGGATGTTTCTAAAACTGCAAGGCATGTCCTCTAGAGGGCAATATGTGGCAAAGTAAGAGCTTTTGTGTTTTGAGGCCAGTTGGTAGTAAAGACTCTAGTGTCTCTTCCTGCACAGTGGCGTGTTGTTTACTTCCAGGAGCATATATGATCTATGGGTGTCATTTGGATCTTGGAGAAAAAAAATTCTCCAATACGTGCAAGATACATTTTCTAAGCAAGGGGTTGATTGTCAGGAGATCATTTAGGGCATTCATTATTCGGCCATGTAGATAATCCAGAAACCTGGGGTGAATTTTAATTCTGAACTTCAAATACGAAAGCTTCATTGTTCTCCTTAAATAAGGATTCTGTATTGACATTCATTCAGTCTTTTGTTAACTACATCCCCCCATGACTGCTTACTTACAGAACATTCCAGAGCAGAGAACTGACTTCAGGGGAACAAAGGAGAAGAATTAGCCACATTTTCACTGCTTTGTGTTTTTTTTTTTTTTTTTGTTTGTTTGTTTTTTAAGAGTAAGGTGAATGTTTCCCTTTTTCTTATCCTGAAATTGTGTCCTCTATGGTATTGCTTCCATATTAATGACTAACATGCCCAGATTCTGGCTTTCCTACCTGCAGTGAATTGGAACAACACAATACTCAGTTCTCTGTGAATAGATATTATGTTGGTCTTGATCACTGCAGCAAACTGATGCAGTCTATGACATGGTGCAACTAGTTAAGTTGAGAGATTCCCCCTGGGACCTACAGTTGATTTGAAAAATCACTCAGCTGATTCCTGCCGTTATGAAATGCTTAACATGTGCTATACCTCATTTTCCACAGAGACTGTCCTTGTAATATGAAACTAGAGAGCTCTATTAGCAGACTTGAAGTCAAACCCATTTTATGTTATGAAAACCATTATGGTCTATCAGTACTGCTCCAGTGATCTAGGCCACATTATTACACTGCAGTACAGCTGGAGCAGAGGCAGGCAGACTGTTGTGGAATCAAAGCGTGTGCAGGTAAGCGCACACTCTCTCTCAGACAGAGGGCTTTTGTGCCTCCACCTTCTCTCAATCTCTCAGGACTGGATAACAGTTGCACATTAAAGAGCCACTGCACAATTGACTCATTTAACACAGGCTTGATGCTTTATCCATTCCTTTCTTTTTGAATATGGAGCTTGGGTGTCTCTGGTGAGCCAGATTTAGGAGGGAAAAAAGATTAGATTGCTACGTCTGCTTGATAGTACCAATGATTTGATGAACAGGGTAATAGAGAAGCTTGCAGGTTTACACTGTAGCTTTCTAAAAGTAAGTAACTGGTACATCTAACATGCTAAACAGAAATACACACTAGCCCCAATTCAATGGTTCTATAATTCAACATACCCTTAAATATCAACCATGTTTTCTAAAGTAAATTTGCTGTTTTGCCTGAAAGCACCGCTGTGATTGCTTCCGTTGAATTTTTGCATTTCTTTTGTTTCTTTAAGGCTATTGTGTGATTTCAGATGTAGAAGTAAACATGACTCTTTTGTCTACGGCTTGACCCATTAAACACACAACTATTTACTTCCACCCCCTTTTGTTCACACATTGCCTTGCTTTCTTAACTCAGGCACCTCCCCATATTCAGAAATTATTATTGCACAGCAAAACTGAGCCATCATCCTCAAAAACACTTAAATGCCCTTTTTGTAACATGTTGGCCTTTTCCACGTGTTGTAGTATGAACAGCATTACATTTAGCTATTAAGCACAGAAACTCCACAGGAGCAGACAAGCTAAGATATAAGAATTTGAATCAGAAATATTAATGAAAATAAGTACTTGAAAAATCGAAAGAACAAAATGCACATTAACATTATCCACAGTGTATTCTTCACTGCCTTTCATTGCCTGGACTCTATTCCAAAATACAAAATAAATTAAACTACTTTTTGATATAGCGGTTTATTGTAGTTACTTAGTTTTGGTGAATCTAACTACTGCCATTGTACACAGAACAACAATTAGCATTTGGCACCCATAATACTACATTTTAGTGTTAAATAAATATTTACCCATAATGTATTTTTGAAAAAAAATGTGCTACATAATCTAGAGTTCTCTACATGTCTACATCTAGATAGTAATCTAAAATGAAAGATGAAAAGTGACTGCCATGTTTAAACACTACAGAAACAAAGAGAATGTTTTAAACACTATAGAAACTTGATAAGAAAATATTTTTAATGATGTTACTAATTGTTGTTTAGCTAACTGGATAAATACAATTCTATAAACTCTTCACTATTAGTATTACCTAAAATAAGACAGGAATTTGCACTGTCTATAATTTGTACTATATTTTAGATTTTATATAAATTCTTATCAAATATCAAAGACCTAAAAAGGGAAGCGGAACTGCATAGTCTGAATGGGAATGATGACTGAAAACCATTGACTTACATAATGTTTGTTACCTTTAGGTGGGTTATACATGAGAGGAGCCATTGATGGGTGTCTTTACATTTCTTATCGCTAGCTCAGGCCTCTCTGGTGTCTGAGGGTTCCTTATGCACTGCTCTGCCACTGCCCAGCAGTCACAAGTCCGATGAAAGTAGTGTGGTTGTTGAGGAAATTATCCTGTTTCCTGGCTCTGAGGCCAGGGAATACAGGGTTACAGTGTGAGAAACCTGTGCAGTTGTTTTTGCTTGCCCCCTGGGCATCTTGCACTTGGAGCACCACGCCTCTATGCCATCTACAAGACTTTCCCTGCAAGCTTTTCATAATCAACTGTGTTGACTTCTGGCCTGGAACCTGCCACCAAAGGAAGATTGACGTATTGCATGGAAAGTGTTGGGTATTTTTTTATTTTTGGAAAGTTAGTGTTTTTGGGGTGAAGTCTGTCACTGTATGTTAAATAAAGCTTCCAATAAAGCATTGAAAAATGGGAGGAATAACAACCCTCAGTTGGAAGCATGTTGCATTAAATCCACTGAGCAACAATGAGAACAAATGCAGGCTATACAGTATCTAAGAATTGTTGGCGGTTGTCCTGTTTAACTTGAGACATACATTTTATATATAACAAATGCTTTCAACAAAAAACCATGAAATAACAAAAGTTCATTTTAAACCATGAAATAACAAAAGTATTTCATGGTGCTTGAGAGTATGGTACAGGTGAGGGATTAAAAAAAGACTAGATATAATAGATTTAATCTACTGGAGCTCTAATCCTCTCCTTTATTGTTACTGAGCTTCACTATATACTGACCCGGAACACTCTAGCTGAGGCATTTCCTGCATGGTTTGTGTTACCATGGTTCAGGGTCACTGAATTCAGCAGAAGACATTTTAAAAGGTTTGCTAACCAACACATGATATTTGATGTTGCATAAAATATATATTTTATATAATCTACTTGCACATGTATAATAATCCCTTGTTGCAGTAGTGAGATAAAAGTTGTGACACTACATTATGCACAAACCCTAAATCTGAATCCCCCATAAAAACTGGTACATTCTTTTGCACATTCTAGAAATTTTAGAATATGATACCGGACTATTTGGCAGTGCATTTGAATGATTTGCCTGGCTGTGGGTCCTGTTGTCCTCCCCCTTTCTTCCTGTATTCATATTATTGCTGAAGTGCTATAACATGCCCTTAACCTGCAGTCATATACTTATCTCACCTTGCTGCAAACAGCAGTATATTCAGTGGCCTCATTGGATACTTCTCTTTTGTGTAGCTGTATACAAAGTTGCTTTACAGACAGGGACTCCACAGACTGGACTGAGTGAAGAAGAGCATTAATGTGTTCACAACATGCATATTTTTATATTTTCCTCTCATTACATTATCAACCTATACCAAAACTCTCCATATACAAGCAGTCATTAACACAAAAATCATGTATTGTGTGCATCTAAAAACGTAAATTTTCGGACACTTTGACTGTCAAAAGTTTAAAAACACATTTTAAAAGCAACAAATTACTAAGGAGTTCAAGTTCATTTAGAACTGCCACAATGATTCCCTTTAATTTTCTATTGTTTTATTCATATTCTCAGTAAAGGGACACCATTTGTATGAGTAACCGTGGTGATTGAATGGTTAGTAAAAGAAAAATTCTAATAATGATTATTCCTCACATCGGATAATATAAAAGAATATATAAGTAAATGTGGTGACTTAAAAATAAAATAAAATTCTTATTACCTTTGGAGATCCCTGTATATTTAAGTTTATTATTGAGTGTTTTTTGGAGAGTGGCGGCAGGCAGTTAAAAATGACTTCCATTATGAACACGCTGCCACATGCCCATTTATTATTGGACCACATCAATTGGTAGCACATTGATTTTTTTCCCCCCTGAAGTTTATTGGCACTTGAGTCTGCTAGTGGCCCCTTACATCGGTGCACACCATAAAGATTTAACAAGGAGTGGTGAAAAGTGGCTTTGATCCAGTTTACAACCCAATGCTTACACATGCAACCATCATAAAACTGTAATGAGAGAGAGAGATTTCCTCCAGAAAGCAAATTCACTGTCATGTGCAAATGCTAAATACAATGATTCAGAAATCTTTCTTTAGTTTTTTTTTCACTACTGAAATTGGAGAAATGGTAGATGTGTTAATTTGGGGCTGGTCCTCTACAGCTAAAATTCACAGGTTCATTAAGTTTGAGGTTCACACAGACAGTAGTTAAGCACAAACACTGTGGACATCAAGGCCCTGAATACAAAACAAGTGCATTGTCTGAGGTCTTTTCTGAAGTGGGTGCAGCCCATTGCACCTTTCTCCAAAAGGTTTTATTTAAAATGGGAAGATGTAATGTATACTTCACACAGAGGAACTGCAATATCCTATTCCACTAATGGGCCCACATTCAATGGCCGAGATATACAGGAGACCCTGTTTGGATTTCATTATGCAGCTGCTCCTTTGAATTCATGGACCTGATGTATGAGGTGTCTCATTAACCATAGCCTGTAAAAACACAAATCAAACCCTGGACTTATTTTCTGAGGTATAACTTACGCTTTAAGCGTTGATACCCAAATACAAGACTCAATTTACATGTAGCTAGCCCTCAAAAACAGAATTTTTGTAATGTTTTGTAAAACACTGGGCACAAAGCAGGACTACACCAAAGCACACCAGCACCATGCACACACATTCATGCATAGTGGCAATTTAGTGTAGGCAGTTCAGCTACTGGTATATCTTTGGGAAGTGGGAGGAACCCATGCACAAAAATTCCCCACTGACCCAAGCATGAGATTGAACCTAGGTTCCTGAAGCTATGAGATGGCAATGCTACCCTCTGCACCATCCATCTATCTATCTATCTATCTATCTATCTATCTATCTATCTATCTATCTATCTATCTATCTATCAGCATACACATAACTATAAGCTGAGCTGTTTACTGCTTAACTTAAGAAATCGCAATACAGTCCTAGATTTAAATAGTCAAGTCAAATCAAGTCAAGAAGCTTTTATTGCCATTTCAACCATATAAAGATGTTGCAGTACACAGCGTAATGAGATGTTTCTCCAGGACCATGATGCTACATAGAACAAAGACTGAGCTACAGTATTAAGGACTTAAGTAAGTTAGTCCTAGTCACATACAGTGCATCTGTGCAACCTGGTGCAAACTGTGCAGGACAAGAAGACAGTGCAGGACAGAAGACAAGAAGACAGTGCAGGACAGAAGACAAGAAGACAGTGCAGGACAAAAGACAAGAATACAGTGCAGGACAGAAGACAGTGCAGGACAGAACACAGAAAGGCAGTGCAAACAAAAATTATAGGGCTGTATGTCCAATCAATTTTACTTGTGTAGAAATACTGGAATGAAGTCGTTAGTATTATATCAGCAGTTACATGATATATTGTAAAGTCAAGTCAAGTCAAGTCAAGAAGCTTTTATTGTCATTTCACCCATATATTGCTGTTGCAGTACACAGCGTAATGAGACAACGTTTCTCCAGGATCATAAATTAGTATTGTGCAAAACAGAAATCAACTGAAATGTAAGACAGCATGTGCAAAGAGCAAAAAAAGTGTGATGGGTGTATATTGGAAGAGTGTGTATTTGGTAATAAATAAACAAAATATATATATAGCATAATATAAATCTACCTATCTATCTATCTATCTACCTATCTATCTATCTATCTATCTATCTATCTATCTATCTCTCTCTCTCTCTCTCTCTCTCTCTCTCTCTCTATATATATATATATATATATATATATATATATATATATATATATGCAATACCCTTTAAATTAATTTAGATTAAAGTTTTAATTTAGAGACAAAATATCTCTATATTTGCACCTGCTGTTCTCTATCAGAACAAACAATGAAGAGTGGCTTTGTCCAAATCCATATAAACATCATTTCAGGTATTTCTGCACAGCTTTTCCTTTTCCAGTAGCTTGGCAGATTAAGTTTAGGACGCAGTCTGTTTCTTGATTGGTTCGTGTCTAGAATCCAAGCACGGCGGCCCCGCCCCTTATATACGTCAGCGGCACCCGTTGCCTTGGGAGCGAGAAGCGCCATACAGACCTGAACAGCGGCGAGGTTGCAGACTTACACCACGATTTGAGACGATGAAATTGTTTAAGATCTATTCCATATACAGATCCTATTAAATACAGATTGTGAATGTGTGCTTTCGTGTCGCTGGGTAGCATTTAAATCCATATGCTGAAGTGAGACAGCGCACAGCGGCCATGTCTCAGCAGCCTCAGCAGCGGGTGGTTCAGCTGTCAGCGGCGGCGCTCGCTGTGGTGCTGCGGAAGGACGACGGCGACTCTGCGTGCACCAGCAGCGGACACGATGTGTTCATGGATTTTAAGTCTCAAAATCTGCGCAGCTTCTGGAATAAAAGGCTCGTGAAGGCGTTGTCCGAAGTTTACTTTCAGGGCTGGATGGAAAATTCTGTTCTGCTCATTCAGGGGAGCGGCAGTAATCTGGAGGTGCTGAGAGAAGCCTGGATGCGCAGAGCTCTCAGGTCGCCCAAGGGATTCATTATTAAAGCAGTGGGTAGGTTCTGTATAATCCTCTATATGCATAACTGCCTCGCACGAGACGAGAAATGGAGCAGATAACCTCTCTGTGCAGGTTAAAGCACGGGTCAGATTTGTGTCAAAATTTGGTGCAGAGCAAAATCATGCTCATGGCAATAGACTGAGATTCATAGGAAGGAAATGTGAAGGTTCTGTTTACACCGAACCATGTTAAGGTCAGCAAGAAGGTAGATCATTTAAAAAAAATTAAAATAGTCTGTTCTCAGGAGGTCGCTGAAAAGATGATGTCTTTCTAGAGCTCATTGGACAATTAAGCAACCTTTATATGTCCGATCACAGTCAAGGTTGTAAATAGGTTATATATAAAAAAAAAAATCCTTCAGCCTATGATATATTACACAAACACTTAGAACAGAAGGCATCCAGACCAAGGAATCAGTCCCAAAGCTGCAGGTATTCCTTATCTGCTCACATCTGACAAAGAATGATCATCTCTTTCTTAGTGGACAGTCCCTCTGCATGATGAGTACTTTTTATATTATGGATTTGGATTATGCATTAAAGATTATTTTTCACAGAGATCTAGCAAATAACTAATTTCTAGTTTAACTTATATTGTACAGGAAACGCACAGTGTAGAATATTGGATCTTCAAGTATAACCCGAACTGTCGTTTCCTAAGACCTCGGCATGCTTGAAGGGTAAGTGTGTACGTGTAGCATTACTGTATTATTTCCACATGACAGGAAATAAAATGTAAGTGGAGAATGGCCTTTAACCTCCAAACAGCAACAACACCCTCTCCGCCTACAGAACCCGGATACACAGAGCCTACAGTATTGTCTAACCCTGTGAAATTTTTAAGTATCCTGAATACAAGGATTTCTGGTCTTGGAATAATAACTCTACACTGACAACAGTTAGGGCTTGTGTTTTTATTGGACACATGTTGAGGTGACAGGTCTGTGGTGACAGTGTGGTCATGGCCCCACACACATGGTTGCTGCTGCTGAACCCACACAAAGCCGTCAGCACTGTGTGAGATCAACCATTTGCTCCTGCTGTCAGGGCAATGGAAGGTGGAGGTCAGCACAGGGAGTGTATGTGAAGGGAGAGCATGAAGCTGTGGAATTTAAGTGGTAAGACCACACAATGGGATTGTCTGCAGTGGTCGGGGACATTGACTCCTCTGGCACATAAACACTTGTGCTTTTGTAACTGCAGGTTAGACAAAAAGCTGTTGCCTTGGTGTGAGCTCAGCCTTGTGGCACTGAAATTTACTAGCTATTCACGAGGGGTACAGTGCTCAGCTATTTTGTCTTCAGTGGCTGTCCAAGAGACCAGTTTATAAGGCCAGGGCATGAACATTCATTAGCCTTTTCTTACTGCCTGCTGAGTGGCCCAGTTGTTTTACACCTGCAAGAATAGGAGTTTCAATCACTTATAATCTATGGTTCCTATTTTTAGATGGGTCAGTTTACTTTCTAAAAACCTGCCAGGTTATCTTCATCTCTTTCCATACCAGACCAGCAGGAGTTGGTTAGTGCTGCTCTGTGATTACCTATCAGCAATGTGATGATGAATTAGCCCTCCACCCCTCATTCCTGTTGTGATTATCAGTGTATATTAATTGTAAAGATGAATGGTTTCCTGCTGTTGTTAAACCTGGCTAGCGGAGGATGAAAAGATCCTGTTCTCTGCAGACAGTCTATTGTACATGGCATTCGGTTGATCTTTGTCAGTTCGAGTTGTTTTCAGGGTCTGTAGTCCAGCTCTATTCACTGCGCTTACAGAGGCTGAAGGACATGAAATTAGACTGAACATGTATATTGCAATTCAGTTTGTTGTGGTTTTTGCTTTGTACAAGGTGTGATTAATAAAAGTCTGTTTTTAATGCTTCTATCTTTTTATAATTCACCATAAATAATGTAGAAGTGCATTTTGAATAATAATAATAATAATAATAATAATAACAATAATAATAATAATAATAATAGAAAACTAAATAATGCACAATGCAGTGATGTGTTTTGGTATGTTTTAATACTGCTTAATGGAAAGTCTTGTCAAGGCCATTTCTGTAATCTGCGCTTATCTGGTGAAATTTGAGGCTGCACCCACAATGGTTGCCTGATCTCTCTGCATTATTGAGTGGCTCCAGATCCAGCTCACAACAGGAGGCAATCTAAGTCCTAAAACATTCACACAGAGCCACACAGAACGCAATTAAGTGTCAGGTAATCTGAGCCACCACACACTTCAGTGTTTATTATATTTAAGGCTGTCAAGCATGTTCTAGCTGAAATCGTTTGATTCCTCCTTTCAAATTCTTGTGTACAACACAACGGCCTCCTCACTATTATTAGGAGTTTTCAGTGTTCAGTGGAACTGTAAGCTAATCTCTGTGTGACTGTTTTTGGAGAACTCACCCCTGACTGGTTGTTTTGGAGTCAGATTGCTTGGCCCCAGATCCCTATGTTTTGTAAATGTTTCACCTAGAACTGAGGAGTCATTCATTCTCATACGTCTCCTATATCTCAGCATATTAGCCATGACCAGGCTTCATGCTGGTCTGATCTATCCAGAGGGGAACATCTTGGAGAGCTTACACATTGAAAGAAACCCTCATGGTTAACTGGACACCGAAGGTCACGGCTCCCCTCCTCTCTTCATGGAGCTCGTGGTGGATGTGGGCAGATAAACAGTAAATCCAGGTGTGCCCCAGGCACAGATGGGGCCCAGTTCAGCCAACATATGCCTGTAAAAGAACACAAGTTTTCTTAGTCTCATTAAGGCATGTCTTCTTTATTACCAGACTTAAAGTATTCAAAGTACCAGTGTGAAAAATCTTTATCAGCCTGCAAAGATGAAACAAAGATAATCCAAAACATATCAGAAAAATGATCGTATGAAGCACATGCACTCTTTAAAAAACCTTGTGTAGGAACAGAAAGACTGGATCTGGTTTCTAAGAAGGCTATTGCTGGAATGTTTTCTTGTGGTAACCAAACACCAATCCACGGTCTACTACGAGCAGCTGTGTGTGGTGCCTTCCTGACTTCACTGTCTCTTTCCAATGAAAGCTTGTATCCTTTATCCATCACTGTATTTAAACAAACTTTGACAGCAACGGAAGGATGAGTTTGAGCCATTAGTTGTGATCTCATCAATGGAGTTTTCTTCATTGGAACGTTGCCTGTTTCTTCAGAAACACTTAAATCCATAGACTAATTTTACTTTTCAAAATGACTTATTTTACTTGAAAGTTTCTGACGAGATTATACGAGGAGACATGAGGAGTATTCAAAATATCTGTTTGTTCATTAGAGGGAATAAAGGGGTTTATGGCAGTTGTTATAATTTTCTTCCTTTCAGGATGTAGCTGAGTCTGACACCTTCTATAAGCTCTAATATGGAACATGACCTTCTAGAAACTGACCTCTGGAAGTACACTGTATATCATTTGTTCATCCTTTCCATTTGGGCAGCTAAATAATTTTTTTTTAAAATTAGAATAACAGAATAACTGATAAGCAGTATAGGCTTTTCAGTCTGCTGTTTTGTGAATCCCACCTTGCTCTCATTTTCTTGTGTAAAGAAATTTCATCAAGTAAACTTACAGTCCAGTGAAGATTTTAAACCTCCAAAAAGATATTTGTGCTGCCCTGCATTAGTTCCATGTTCTTGCTTGACTGAAATCAAGCCATACTGTGCATTTAACTCTAAAGCTGTTCAGGATTTAGACCATGATTAAGCTGATACATTGGTTAAGGCCTCCCAGTTTAAGGATAACAAACTTTAAATCTGATGTAGTTCAGTCCTAGTTTGAGGAAATAGCTCTCATCTGGTGTGAATTACTGTCATGGAGCTTGATTAGTGGTGTGTGAGTGCTGTAAACTTTAGGCCTCACCAGCTTCTGGAGGTGAGACCAGCCAGAAACACCTGGAATGTCTAAACATCTCAAGGAGCAAATCTTGTGAAATGGAGGTCCCTCAATTTTTTCTGGAGCTTCTCTGTCAAACAAGCCGTAGAGGGCAATGAACAACAGGGTGAGTGAAGATGCAGGGGAACTATTTATGTAGCATTTGACTGATGATGTCATTTTGAAATAAATTTGAGAGAGATTCTTTTGATCAAATCAAACATTGTAAAAAATGCTAAACTTGCTGATTGTGTAAAATATGGATTGATGACTTCGGTATGTCCTGATGATAAGTTATTCTCTAGAAATGTAGAGCCTTGCATTTTTCTTAGCTGTATTTGCTAAGCAGTGTTATTTGTCAAATATTCGGCCCAAGTTTACAAATGTCACTGACCCTTGGTTTTTGTAAAATGGTGCCAGATGTTTTGAAGGGTTACTGGGTTACTTTTGTGCCAACAGCGAACTTATATGCATTTATTACTTTTATATTTGCATATTTTAACAATGTTAGAGTAAGTTTATTGTCATTTTGCTAGCATTGCTATTTTGTCAAAGGAAATTACAGACCATTTGTGTGTTCATTTAACAACTTGAAGATATCTTGACAAATAAAAAAATATATATTTATTGAGCTCATTGGGCTGATTTAATTGTTAACTCAATAGTAGTAAAGCAATCAAAATGCACTTAGTGAAGGGTTATTTTTAAGGTTACCTCCCACACAAAATAGAAGTCTAAGGGAACATTTGTGTCATTAAAACCGTTGGCAGGTATCAATGTGACCGTGTGAAGCAGAATTTCCAGAGTTTCTCCTGTTAATCATTGCGCTTGTCCACATAATGATTTCCAGCTTCTTCACTTGGTAATAGTATCTTTTTGAGCTCCTTCTAGTCAAACATAAAACAAGGAACATAAAATAAAAAATAAATCTGTGTGAAATAGTCAGTGCTGAAGTGTTAGGTATGACTGCAAAAAAACAAATGCTGCCTAGTGGGGTGCAGAAAAACTTAAAAAGTTTGGTCAGACCTGGCCCGGTGTTTTTATTTCACTCTAGAGATCATTGCTGCATACCGGTTTTAGACAGCTACTCTTATGATACAACATAATTAGTAACACATGGATGAAAGTGGCCTCACGTCTCCAGGCACCAGGGTTTCATCCAAAGCTCCAGTTTGTGTCTGCAGAATTTCATATCTTCACCCAAATTTCTCCCAGCAAATCTGGTTTCCGCTTCCCTGTTAAAAGGTTAAACCTCGAACCCCTAAAGCGTTCTTTGACTTATTTGAGAGTAAAGGGGTTTCTTTTCAATTAGGGCAACAAGTAGAACTATTGTAGTAACGAAGAACGTTTAACTCTAAATTGAGTGATCTTTACTGAAATATGTAAAGATTTTTTTCAGGACATTCACTGCTGCATTACGAAACCTGCATCTTTTAGCAAAATGAAAAGCCATCAGTGTCTTAACTCAATAAAAGTAATAAGATAAAAGCCGATCAGTGTAAAAGGATTAAGACAGCTCATGATTGTTCTAAGTGATTAATGCTGATGTTCCTAAACAGCACACCAGATGCTGAGAGCTTTGATATTTAGGCTACTATGTCATATATATGCATATACATTGCGAGCAAAACCACAGTGGAATTCGGATAAAGGCTGGTGGCTTTCAACATCAATCCATTCTTCAAGTAAATCAACTAATCACAGAGCTGATGAGGCAGGATTTATTGCCTCCATTCTTCGTGCATGGCGTGCACGATCAGACTTGTCCCTCTGAGTTACATAGTGAAGCTGTACTGAGACCAGGTGGAATTGCACAACTCATGGCGGCTGTGCTGATTGAGACTGCAGTGAGTGGGTAGAATACAGACAGAGATCCACAGATTGATACCAGGTTAAAGTAAAAACAGCACTTGGGGAAGTATTTTGCAAGTGGGATTATACTGTAGAACCAAGTGATAAAAGACTTGTCTGGATTATGAGCAAGTCGAGCAAGATATCACAAAAATATCATATCACAATTCTCTAAGAAATGTATTGAACACACGATATGTATCATGAGAGAAATTAGCAAAGCAATACAGTAATCATTTGTTCACTTATTCATATTTGTATATAATATGTATTTGTTAACAATTAATACAAGCATGCTTTTTATAATGAAAATATATATTAGAGTCTAATTACAAGCTGCTTTTTGTTTTATTTAACAAAAAGTAAAAAGAAATAACAGAATAGACAATATCTCAGAAAAGCATGTTGTGACATACATTATTATGTTATCAGTATTATTCAATTCAATTCAATTCAAGTTTGTTTGTATAGCACTTTTTACAATTGACATTTTTACATAAAAGCTTTACAGAACATAAACATCGAACAAAAGGTTATTATAAAGAATAATATAAAGATTAATATGATACAAAATTCAAGGTTAATATTAGATATATTTAAATGTGTTTGTATTTATCCCCAATGAGCAAATCTGAGGTGGCTCAGTGGTGAGGAAAAAGTCCCTTGAATGGTAAAGGAAGAAACCTTGAGAGGAACCAGACTCAAAGGGGAACCTCATCCTCATTTGGATAACACTGGAGGGTGTGATTATAAATATACAGTCCGACAAATGTTGTACTGATGAGGAGGTTGTTTTCCTCAAAGAACACATGGAGTTGGCATCTCCTCTTTAGTATAGCATGGAGCTGGTAAATCTCTAGATGCCTCAGGATTCTCACAGAGTCGCCTTCATCTTAGTGGAGGTCTAAAATCTTCACGGCACGGAAGACAATCGGAGCTGGTACAATTTCTGGATGCCTCAGGATGGGTAGAAAGAGAGAAGCAGTGGAGAGGGATTAACGTAG
Organism: Tachysurus vachellii; assembly: GCF_030014155.1. NCBI lineage: Eukaryota > Metazoa > Chordata > Actinopteri > Siluriformes > Bagridae > Tachysurus > Tachysurus vachellii. The sequence continues at coordinate 12,681,983 of NC_083465.1, read as the reverse complement.
CTGCTGGTCATAATATTAGCAAGCACTAGATGATAATGTGCATTTGGTCAGATGTATTAGAGCACAAGATTATGGGAAGTATTGTGTATAATATTATGTCATTATATTGCTCAGCCCTAATTCCATGGTCCAGACAAAACTTCTTCACTATATTTGGACTACACAGGAATCTGATTGGTCTAGTTGTTTGACAGATGTACAGTGGCTTTATGGTCAATAAGTAAACACAGTATTGCTCGGTTTCTGTATTTGGCTGAATAAAAGCTCAGACTGAGTAATCATGTCATAATGTTTTCAGGTTTAGGAAGTTTAAGCTAGTTTCTATATCAGACTAGAAATAGCTAAATACACTGAGCTTTATATAGACCACTTGCACAGGTTAGCTTTTATACACAACCTTCCTCCTCCCAGAGGAAAAATCACGTTCTGAGAAATGCCTCTGCATTTGCTTTTGCTAACTACTTTTGGACTGAACAGAGTGGACTGAAGGGAATCTTGTTAGTGGTCGTGAGGAGGAATGAGCCTCACCACATTCAAACAGGATCTTTATTAGTACAGGGGGTGTCTCCCCTCCTCTCTCCCTCCCTCTCTCTCTCCGTTTCTGTGTGTGTGTGTGTGTGTGTGTGTGTGTGTTACTACATGTAGAGTTAATTACCTCTGTGGTTTGCTTAAATGAAAAACGTAGACTGAAACCACACAGGTTACTCTAGTTGGGACACATACTGTCTGAAATTATTTTTTCAGACCAGATCATATAACCACAACTTAAACAAATATAACACAACTATTTTTATGTAGGAAATAAAATCCGTCAAAAACCCGGATTTTTTCTCAAGAAGGAAAAAAGCTACATTGACTTAGTACTACAAGTATAAACAGTTAATATGACTGCTAGTAAGTTCTGCCTAATCAGACACAGTACACAAATATCATTTGTGTATTTGTATTCTTCTTGTATATTCTTCTTGTATATTTGTATTGTATAGAATTATTGTATATAAATTGTATATAATCTCAGTGTCGTATTTTATATAACCTCAGTGATCTAGTGGGATTTGATAATTGAGTTCATGGACACAGGCTACAGTCTGACAAGAAGCTGCTGGTTCGTAAGTCGTGATTAGAGTTAAGCTAATGATTGTTCCAAACTGCTAATTTGTCATGCTTGAAATTTGGCATCTGCTTTCGCTTAGTTCAGATGCAGAAAAACAAAACAGGCTTTCATCCAGAGTGTACAAACACCACATAAAAAATATAGGCTGTTACGTTTGTTAGATAACATTCAGTGTTTGTGGTCCAAAGCACAAAAAGCCAGTGAACCTTTATTAGGAACGATATTCCACCTCACATGGAAGTCACTGCTTACATTTCCTCTAGTCTTCTTCCATTCTGTTTGTGCTTTTGTGCCATGCCGTGTAGTTACCATGGTACCTGGCAGACTATTCATGGTAAATCAGACAAAGGTCTTAATGTTTGCAGGAAGCCTCAAGTTACAATAAAAACACAAATTTTGTGTGAGAGTGAGAGTGGAAGTTTCATTCAACTCAATTTTAATTCGTTCTTGGCCATCCACCTGTTTCTGAAAAATGTCCAACGACAGCTGAAACTCCAACTACAGCTAAAATGTGAACATTGTTTTGTTGTACAGTTTAAAAGTACTGTAAGGATATATTATCTACAGCCATTGTCCTTCTCTTCTACCCAGGATTTGTGTTGTTTTTAATGAGATCTGTTTGATCTGTTTAGTGTAAAATAAAGAACTGGGATTATTACATTTCCATAAAAATGTTTGTTATTGAGGAACAGGTACAGACAAATGTTCTCTTGTTCTTTAAAATATTTGATGTAATTATACATTATTAGTTAATACAGTAATTAGTGAGAAAGTGTGTATGTCACTATTTCAATATTCAGTATGACAACAGGAAATTGGCTGTATGAGAGATTAAAAAAGCTTTCAAAGACACCAGGATCTGAACCTCTGTGTCCTCATAGCTAGGCATGGTCTTGCTTCTGCAAGTGAAATAAGACACGTATTTATAAGTGGAAAGTGGATTTTTTTTCTTGTAGTTCCTCTCTCAGTAGCCCCAGATTGAAGGATAGTAGATGTGCTGGAGGGAAAGATGGAGAATACTAACTTATTTTCAGGAGGTTTTTATTCTGGCCAGGGTCAAGGTGGATCGGGGGCTTATTCTGAGAATCCTGGGCTTGAGGTTGGAATACACCCTCTATAGGATGCCTTCATATGTCTGTGGCATATGACTATCATACTGTGCACACACACATTCACACCTCAGGGAAATTTATCTCAGACAAACCACCAGATACAAGGAAAACATGCAGAAAGAAGCTCAAGGTCAGGATCAAACCTAAACACTGGAGCTGTCAGGAGGCAACTCTTCCCACTAAAGCCCTGTGCTGCTTAGAGAGACAGTATAGAACAAGAAAAGAAGACTGAGATTAGGTTCATCTCTAGTCAGGATGGCAGATATTTACTTTGGAACAGGGATTCATAAAGATAAAAATTTAAGAGAAAGGCAAATGTGTTTGTGTGTTTTTGTGTGTGTGTGTGTGTGTGTGTGTGTGTGTGTGTGATACAAAGGTTGCGCAAGAGAAAAATTCCTCTCGTACCGTACTAGTCAACTTGGGGAATATATAACAATAATTGTTCTTTGCACACCAAGTTGTTATTCTATGTAGCTCTGTCTTGTCTTACGTAGCTCTATGTTGTTTAATGTAGCACCAGGGTCCTGGAGGAACAGTGTTTTATTTCACTATATACTGCGTCAGCTATATATCGTTGAAATGACAATAAAAGCATCTTGACGACTTGACTTGATGTGATAATCAAGAGTAAAGACAAAATGTGTGTAAAGGAATAAACAAAAATTTTTTGGCTGATAAAATCACTTCCTTGGGCTTCTCCACTGAGGTAATTGACCAAAAGCATAGGCATTTTCTCTTTAAATATTATATAGGAGTTGTAGTGCTGAGTGGCCAATATGCAACACACAAAGAGCTGCCACTACATGATATCATCCAACTAAAGACAGCATAATTTTACTCACAGTAATAAAGATAACATTATTAATTGCATTTTAAAATTCATTTTTAATAAGATTATGATTATGTTTTGCTGCATTATTTGTTGCTATAAAGCTACAAAATAATTGAATGATTAAATCACATTCTGGCAGTAATTCACTAACACATACACGCATTCATGGTGCCTGTAAGTTGTAAGTGTTCACTACACTGTATTAAGGTCACTTCCTATCACAGCATGCTCACTATGCAAAGTGGTAAAATAAACATGGACACCTCTGTGAAAGATGTCTTTTGTTTTCTTTGTCAGAGCAGGAAAAACTCATAAAATTACTATAAATACTTTAATTGCATATTTTTATAGTTACAAGCTTGAGTGGCTGTTTTTGCTGTACTACTTTAGTGAATGTCAAATATTCATGCAGAGCTTTGGTCTGAAATTGTGGTGAACTGCAAACAAAAGAGAGTAGAATTGGCAACAAGTTAACTGGTTAATGTAACTGACAATTCTAACGTTGATGATTAACTTCTCAAAACAGCAATTAGTATGGTCAGTGTTCCCGGATGGAATCAAGTACTGTGACGGTATATAAACCGATCTGAAGCCACTCATGCTGTAAACTAATTTAAAAGTAGAGAACGTTACACAGTGTGTTTGGAACAGAGAAAGAACAGGTAGTTACGACTACATGATGAAATTTGTTCGAATGATATATTGATATAATAAAATGTTAACGAATAACAAATGTCCATGTCTAAAAACAAGGAGTATGTAAATTTTTTATGTATCTGTTTTGGCCATCTTTGTAGACGGCTTTTATAATTCCGTCTTAAGGCCATCCTTAAAAATATTTTGGTTTGCAGTAACAGTAAAAATAAAAAAAAGGGTCGGTAGGTAGGTCTATATATTTTTTTTCAAGTTTCAATGTAAAAAAAAAAAAAGTACAATTTTGGTGATGGTGATTACGTAGGAATGACTTTAAACAAATTAGCATATCGTGACGTCACTGACTGGGTCTCACTGACCTTATTTTGATGCTGGGTACAGTTTTTCCAGAACTCCATGCCAAGTTAAAGCGGTGTCGAGATGTTTTGATTAATGTTTTAGACGTATTATGGTGCCCGAACTCGTTAATATTATTTTATTACTTTTGTATTAATTGTTTGAAGAGTAAAAAAAAAATGGTCGGTCTTGACGCAAATTTACAACCGGCAAGTCGGTCGGACTTAAAACAAAAAAAAAATTAAAAAAATTGAGTCGGTCCTAAATTGACAGGGTCGGTCGGGTTACGGCAAACAAGAATATTTTTAAGGATGGCCTAATCTGTCTTTTTTTTATAATTCAGAAGAATCTGCTTTTATCATTTTTAGTGTGAATATGTTTGTGTAATTTAATGTGGAAATTAATAGACATTTCTTACATGTTTTCCTCAGGTGATTTATCCCCAGTACAAATGTCACCTATATGTCAGTCGCAGTTCATTCCACTGTCTGAGGTACTGTGCTCTGTTATATCTGACATGAATATTGCTCGTGTCACGGTCAACCAGGAAACACTAATTAATTACATGATGAAAGCCCATCCAGGTACCACATTATAACATATTCATAACCTGTTTCAAAATTATTCAGTGTATTCTTTATATATCAGTGTTTATGAAAAACCTAGTCAGATCTTTAGCATTGCTGTTGTTTCCATTTAAAAATTTCTTTATGACGCTTTTCATTTTAAGGTATGGCCATTCCCACACAAGAGATCCTCTATAATGCTCTGGGAGCTCTCATTAAAGAGAGAAAAATCTACCACACTGGAGAGGGATACTTCATTGTTACACCTCAGACATACTTTATAACCAACAACATGGTGAAGGAGAACTGGTGGACAGGTGATAATGGCCATATCTCTCCTCCTCCCATCACGTACCTGATGAGCAATGAGAGCTGCGAGGATGCTTCTACTGAAGTACCCATTATGGCTCACTGCAAGTCCTGTAGTTGCTTCACACCTCAGCAAACTGCTCCTCCTTCTGTCCAGGAGCAGTCTATCACCTTAAGCGAATGCACTGGGAAAAGCCTTAAGTGGTCCAGAGAACATAAGCCAACTGTCCAACACCAGTCCACATCTACGGCAGCAGACTACCAGGGGAGTGAAATCAGCAAGTGTACAGCCACTAGCCGTAAGGACAAGGATAAACCTGGACGTAAATTTGGCCTCAACCTTTTTCGGCGGAACACGGGAAAGAAGGAGAACAAGATAAAGAAGGAATATGCCACCTTCTCTGGACAGTTCCCACCAGAAGAATGGCCAGTTAGGGATGAGGATGATCTCAATAACCTTCCCAGAGATTTGGAGCATGCTATCATTAAACGGATCAACCCTGAGCTAACTGTTGATAACCTTGTCCGCCATACAGTCCTAATGAAGAAATTGGAAGAGAAGGCAGAGAGAGTGACAAAGGCCCTGACTACTGACAAAGGCATGTCCACAGAGATCCTGCTCCCTAAGCACAGGCACCAATCAACTAAAGCTAGTGGCAGAAGATTAGCCTCTAAGCCTAGTCGGAGCAAAAGAAGAGGTCCTTCTGTAAAAGAGAAACAGAGGACAAAGAGTAAGGATGTTCCATGTGATGAGGATTTACAGGGAGAAGATCTCATCCCATCTCTCCTCAGGCCTGAATTAGTCCAAGAGGAGCCTGCCCATCACGAAGAATGTGCAACTGTAGATGCAAAATTTGTCTATAAGAAACGCATAGAGGATCCGTTTCAGTCGATGCCAGGATGTCATACAGCCACCGATCATAAGGAACCAAGGAGGAGAGAAGCCAAGACTAGTCGACGAGAGCGAGCAGGCCACAGATCAAAGTCCTGGGATCCACATTGTGTGAAAGGGATCGCTGAAGAAGTGCAGAAACCCTCCATGCTGTTGGACAGGTCATGTGAACAGCTTCATGACAGAGGGATGAATTTGGATTCTAGCCTAGATGCTAAAACAATACAAGAACTTCCTGGAGGCTACAGCTCTTTTTACCCTGAGAACAGCACACTGAGGATAGAAGATAAGATCAAACAGAAAGGCAGAGAGTTCAGCAATGGGAAAGTGAAGCTGACAAATCAGGTTTTACAAGAAAGAGATTCAAAAGCCATTTCTGAGTTACCCATGTCATGGCCCAAACCTATAGTTCAGTGTAGATTGTCTCTACATCTGGTTAACAGTAAAGACGAATCTGACCACTGTCCTGACCTTCTCTCCTCACATCAGCAAACTGGCAGCATGACAAGCAGTCAACACCTGGTGAACAGCGAGAGGGTACACAGAAACCCAGGTCATGCAGACAGTGAGGTACACACTGATGCAGAGCAGCACATTTACCAGAATATTGAAGATGATGAGGATGGATGTAGCTCCCTTTGTCTGAATGAGGAGCATGTCAGTGAGTTGGTTCACCCTGGCACATCTCGCTGTCGTGAGCCAGTCTGTTTCGATGGGAACTGGGACAGCTCTTTCATAGAAAAAAACATATTAACTCTTTGTCAAGACACCAGACGGGTCCCACAGAGACAGCATGAATACAGGTGGCCTCAAACTGAGCACAAGCCTGGTTTGTCCCACCTACCAGCAGATTGCGTCCCTGGGGAAAAGCCGCACCACTTGGATGAGAAAATGAATAAACCCAGCCCAGGACATCCGGACCCCACTGACACTCTGGACATCAGTATCTTTGATTACAGCCAAATGAGTGATAGAGGCTCAGACACTGAAACAGTACTGAAGTCTGCAGACGATGATGATGACCAAGCCAGCCACTGGATATGTCACTCACAGGACTATAACCAAAATCAACCGGTGAATGCTGATAACATTCAACCTGCAAGTCTAAATCACTGTGATCGTACTGGCGCCTGTCCGGGTGAAATAACAGAGAATCAGAGCAACACAGCAGACAGTGGGATTGACTCTCCAAGGTTAGTCACTTCTATTGGTCTGAAATCTGAAATGTAATTAAATAAAACTGATAGTTATATTTGAAGAATTTATATTATGATAGATATTTAATTCTTTGTGACTTTAAAAACACTGGCTGAAACTGGCTTTAAAAAGACCTATTATAAAACTGTTATGATATTCACTTCCTTACAGGGAGTTGAGCTTTTTTTTTTTTTTTTTTTTACAGGACACGCATGAGTCTAATCTCACCTAACTCTGTGATACTGAAAGGGCTGAAACGTCGTACTTTCCTACAGAACATTGAAAAGCTCCACTCCAATACCAACGGTATTCATCCTCAAAGTTCCCTGCTCCAGCTCACACCTGTCATGAATGTGTGAACGGCTGGGTGTAGATTCACACACTGTGCTCTGTGCTCACTAACTTACCTTTGTATAATTGTGCATATTTAAAGCTATTACATGTAAATATTTTTGTTGATATAATATCAGTGCATGTGGTATTTTGGGGTAATTAGACTATTGAGCTAGGGATTTTATAGATTTTTTTTATTAGCTATTTTAGTACCTAGCTACTCTGTTTATAAAGAGGGTGGCATTAGTTAAATTAACCCTTTACACTTTAAATTAAAAAAAATGAAAACATTTGTAAATTGTGAGAAAAATAAAATGTTTACTGAGCAATGTCTGGGCTTCTGTCTTTTGTTCAGCCAGAAAAGGAGCCTGAAAGCTTCAGAAAAACATTAAACAGAGCACTACAGTACCCTGATTACTAATTACAGAGCAGACCGAGATCTGCAGAGATCTAATCTACAACATAAGTTGTTTTTAACTTTTAAACTGAGGTCTCTCTGATGCTGTATGAACAGGGTTTTGTGGAGATCATTTATACATATAGAGATTATATCTGCATAGGATTCAGGTGGAAGGATTCAAGATTATTGAAGGTAACAAACTCTATTGTGGAGACACCGACACTGAAATTGGCATGAAAACGAAGAGACCCTAAAGCAGTATCTTGCAAATAAACACAAGGAAGGAAACAGTAATACATGCTGGAATGGTTCATGGATCGAAATGCTTAGCGAGGATATCAGCATTACGTTGCTTTATTTTTCAGAAACTTTGTTGTCTATTAATTACCAGGCAAAGGGTTACTGTGACTGCAGTAGCTGACAAAACATGCAGATGCTAATGACTGCCTGTATTAAATTTTAAGGAGGTAGGTAGTCACAGAACAGAAAACTTCATTCTTGTCTTGTTCTTATTTCCTTTATATTATTCCCAAAAATCTAAAACCCCAATAACACTTAAAAACCTGCTTTGGATGACTAATTGCAAACTACAACAAAGGCACAGGCTGATTAGAGATAGGGAAGGATGACATTACAGCAAAACTTTGAACAAAATGAAATTAAGAGCTATCACACTTTATACATTATTACATTGTAGTCTACTATCTAGTGGATTTGAAGAATAACCACATAATAGGCAGTTAAGAGTTGACAACATACTATAGTCATCCGGTGCAGTCTAGTAGCTTGTTTTGAGTGGTTTTAGATATATAGTTGTATGCAAAAGTTTAGGAACCTCTGACAATTTCCATGAATAAATATTTGGGTGTTTGGATCGACACTTCAGTAATATTTCAGTAGTGAAATGAGGTTTATTGGATTAACAGAAAATGTGCAATATGCATCAAAACGAAATTAGACAGGTGCATAAATTTGGGCACCCTTCCCATTTTGTTGATTTGAATACCTGTAACTAATTAATTACTGATTAATTGGAACACACAATTGGTTTGGTGGCTCATTAAGCCTTGAACTTCATAGAAAGGTGCATCCAATCATGAGAAAAGGTATTTAAGGTGGCCAATAGCAAGTTGTTGTTCTCTTTGACTCTCTTCTGAAGAGTGGCAACATGGAGGCCTCAAAACAACTCTCAAATGACCTGAAAACAAAGATTGTTCAACATTATGGTTTAGGGGAAGGCTACAAAAAGTTATCGCAGAGATATAAGCTGTCAGTGTCCACTGTGAGGAACATAGTGAGGAAATGGAAGACCACAGGCACAGTTCTTGTTAAGGCCTGAAGTGGCAGGCCACGTAAAATATTGGAGAGACAACGGTGTAAAATGGTGAGAATGGTCAAAAACAGCCCACAGCCCACCTGCAAAGACCTACAACATCAACTTGCTGCAGATGGTGTCACATCGTTCAACCATTCAGCGCACTTTGCACAAGGTGAAGCTGTATGGTGACGCGAAAGAAGCCTTTCTGCACTCACGCCACAAACGGAGTCGCTTGAGGTATGCAAACACACATTTGGACAAGGCAGCTTCATTTTGGAATAAAATGCTGTGGAGTGATGAAACAAAGATTGAGTTATTTGGTCATAACAAGGGGCATTATGCATGGAGGCACAGCATTCCAAGAAAAACACTTGCTACCCACAGTAAAATTTGGTGGAGGTTCTATCATGCTGTGGGGCTGTGTGGCCAGTGCCGGTACTGGGAATCTGGTTAAAGTTGAGGGTCGCATGGATTCCACTCGATATCAACAGATTCTTGAAGTTGAAGTTACGCGGGGTTGGATATTTCAACAAGACAATGACCCAAAACACTACTCAAAATCTACTCGGGCATTTATGCAAAGGAACAAGTACAATGTTCTGGAATGGCCATCCCAGTCCCCAGACCTGAATATCATTGAACAACTGTGGGGTGATTTGAAGCGGGCTGTCCATGCTTGTCAACCATCAAACCTAACTGAACTGGAGAAGTTTTGTAAGGAGGAATGGTCCAAAATACATTCACCCAGAATCCAGACACAGTCATTACTGGCTAGAAGAAGCGTCTAGAGGCTGTTATTTCTGCTCAAGAAGGCTCTACTAAATATTGATGTGATTTTTCTGTTAGAGTGCCCAATTTATGCATCTGTCTAATTTCATTTTGATGCATATTGCACATTTTCTGTTAATCCAATAAACCTCATTTCACTACTGAAATATTACTGTGTCCTTCAGTTATTTGATCGATAAAAATGAAATTGCTGATCCAAACACCCAAATATTTATTAATGAAAATCATGGAAATTGTCAGGGGTTCCTAAACTTTTGCATACGACTGTATATCTTTCTTCCGCTGTATTTGATACAGCAGGTGTGTTTCCCAAAGAACTAATTTCATTAACCAAGGTTGTTAGGATACAGTACAATTTCCAGCCCAGCTAACTCACAGAAACCACAAAATAACAACCTGAAACTAGAAATTCACAAAAAATCAGGAGTTGAAAGTCACTGTGATGCACACACTTTATCCACTCCATAAAGAATTACAGTTTGTACTTATCTATGAGCTCAAACGAATTATTTATTTAACTTACAGTAAAGAGAGAGAATTTTCATTGCTATTGGATGTGAGGCACCTTGGATAGATAGATAGATAGATAGATAGATAGATAGATAGATAGATAGATAGATAGATAGATAGATAGATAGATAATGTGACACCATTCTGAAAATGTACTGGTAAATAACAATCACCATTTGCAATCAACCCATATTTTTGAGGAATAAATGCTGTAATCCTTGATTTCAGTTTATAGCTGAACAAGCCATGGCTTTGCTTCAGAACTGTCAAGAGTCTGAGGTCTGTTTTGGAAAGTGCATTCAGGTTAATGAGGCTTGTCTGTAATCTAAAATATTTTGGGGTAGATATCAGGGTCAACTGAAATTGTAAAAAGGACAAAACAGTTCCTATAAAAGAATTTATTGAGATATTTATAATGGAAGATTGCTTCCTGACCTATTGTCTAACACGGGAACTGTACTGCAGACCGCCACTAGAGGGCAGCAAAGACATGTTGGCCCTTACGGACCGTCACCTAACCTGAAACCTGGAAAAAAAGCGCCTCACAGCGGCTGAAGACGGTACAACATTTCTAGTCACATTTACCAAATTCGGCGATTCTTAAAACCACCTCACAGCAACGTCACCATTAATTACCGAATATTTTCTGGCTATATGGTATTAAAGAAATGACAGAAAACGTAAGCGCTTTGTTCAAAACACCGAAAATAAGACATACGTTACATTTCTGGCGTTTAGCAGACGCCCTTTTATCCACAGTGGGTTTCCAAAATGTATACAACTGAGCAATAGAAGGTTAATAAAGAAGCAGCTTGGAGGAAATGGGATTCGAACTCATGACCTTACGTTCGGTAACCCAACGCCTTAACCGCCACATCAGACGATCATTTGCTATGTATTTTGAGTCGAGCCGTTTTGCTCACACACACTGAGACGGTCAGACTGAGCGCCGGTCCGCTGGGTGACAGCAGTGTGCAGCTGGATCGCACACGGTCTTTTTGCTCATGCGCTTAAACGCACTTGGCGCCAGAAAGTGAGAGGCGCCAGAGCTCCTGCGGACAGTGTGCGAGTTCCCGAGCCGCGGAGACGCAAACAAGCCGACATCATTAGGCCTTGGATCACCAGCAGCCTGTATACAGCTATACATCCGCTGGTTTACACAGCGATCGAAGGACAAACAGGTTGGGATGTCTGTAAACACGTTTATTCGTATTAAACACACCGTATGTTCCCTAATTTAATCCGCGCTTTCAGATTAGCCAGCTAAGCTAACTAGCGTGCTATAACCACAACTCGTTAGTCTTTAGCCGTAATCCGGTTTAACGCGATGAAATGTTTTATCACACGCCGTTTTGTTTAGTTTGTATTTTATTTGTCTTAACGGTTTATCTTCCTTTTGGGGAAACTGGTTGTTGAGTCGTCGCGGTTTGTAAGCTGTAAACGTCATTAAGTTTAATGGCGGTAGCTTGTAGTGCGCTGGATGTAGCTGTGCTTTGGGCTTTAGCAGCATGGTGGGCCTTGTTGTTTTATCCAGCTAACTATGTCAATATTCTCCGTTAGCTAGCATCAGGCTCACTGGTGGCTTCTGAGCTGAGCAGTTAGCCAGGTTTACAGCGACTAACAGCGCGTTATACCGACACACAAAAAGACTTAAATATTATTTTTGACGCCGTGTTGCTTATGTAAGATGGGGGACGCCTTTCCCGGGCTTTTTGCGATGTGGCTCAGCAATTGTTAGCCATTTTAATGCAAATCCGCTTTAAGCGTTTGGGATTTTATGAGTTTATCTGATTGTAAACGGTTTGTTGATGTTTCGTGTCGTATTTAACACGCTGTTAAGACGAATGTATGTTTTTTTTTCATGGCGGTAGCTGCGTTCTAGCTCGAGTTGCGTAGCTACATGGCTGTGAGGGCGGAAGCTAGCGGCGGCCATTTTAGAGCTAGTTAGCTGTTGCAGTCTGAGCTGCACAAGATGCCCACCGCGAAAGGCGTTGTAATTCTCTGAAGAGGCTGAAGTAGTGAATAACCGCTCCGACACTTAGGCACGGGGACGACAAACAAGATTAAGTACGGCTCTGAATTTAAACCGTCTAATCAAGATATGAAATCTAACATATCTATTAGCAAATTGCTAGTTAGCCGCGCTAGTTAGCTGATATTGCGTGCTTCAGGAAGCTAACTAGCTAAGCTATTTAGCCAGCTAACTTAGCCAACAATGGCATGCCCGTATTTTTATTCTCAAGAGTAAAATGCTCTTTTCGCGGTATATATAATTAAGAATTATAGATTTAACAACACAACTATTTAAATTGTACTTGAGACATTTATGAAAAGTGCTGTTTTTTTATTTTTTTAAAGGTGAACTTTCCTTTTTCAGGTATACTTAGCCACCCAAGTTAGCTCAAGTATAAATATAGGCTAACACTAGCCATGCAGAGATTTGCTAACTAGCTTAATGTTAATAGCCAGGTAGCCTTGTTTGTGTTTACGTTGTGCTAAAGTATCTGCGGTTTCTAATTGTTTGCTCATTTGGTATGTATCTGTTTTTGACAGCAAGTAGTATGTTTAGTCTAAAATGTCTTGTTTGTTCTTCACCAGCACCTCGGCACTTCAAGTGTTAGGGCTGGTGGTCAAAAAAAGGTGCAGTATTTATTTTTTTATTTTTCAGATTTAACCAGAAAGTTTCAGTTAAGAACTTTTTAAGATGAATAATCAAGATTATCATTTGTTACTAACTTTAGGTTTTTTTAATTACTTTATGTGCAGCAAGCATTTAAGTTTTTGTTTTCTGTTCCCAATAGGCTACATCCCTCCTGGATTGTGCTGACCAAAAAGGTCCCAAGCTTTTTTGATTCTGAGAAAGCGGTGCTCCTAGAGCAGCGCTAAGTTTCACTTGAACGGGAAGACGGAAGTCGTCAGGCTGGAGTGTGTCCTGATGGCTGAGTCAGAGACTGAGTGTGACACACCAGGCCTTGACACGCTGGGGTCTGAGTGTGTCATAACTCACACGCAAGTCGGTGACTTGCATTATGCAGCGGAGACTGAGATTATGACCCAAGAGGATAAGAGGCTTGACTTGGAAGCCATTCATGGTGATCTTGGGGCTGTGGCTTGTGTTGACGCTGTAACGGAGACAGACCACGACTACATTAAGTCTGAGGTACATCATGATCCACAGTACTTCGGAGGTGCAGACATGAAAGGAAACGAGGCTCTGCTTGGTGAGGTGCTGCTGAAGGCTGAGATGGGTGGAGCTGGTGCAGAGCATGTAGTAAAGGATGAGTCAGATCATGGAGGAGAGCTGACTGTGGAGTCAGAGAATGGTGTCATCATTCACGAAGCCCAGGGTCTTCAATGCAACGAGTGCGGGGAGATATTTGGAAGTATGACAGATCTGCATCAACACTTTGAAATGCATAAAGCAACTCATCCCTACATTTGTATCCAGTGTGGTGAGAGCTTTGCTGTTGAAGCTAGCCTGAGAGGGCATATGAAAATACACATGAAGGAGAAGGGTTATTCCACTACTGGTGTGGAGATGGTTGGTAAAGGGGTCATCGATGCATTTAACCTCAAGCCACATCAGATGATGCACTCCCCTGAAAAGCCACACAGGTGTTCTGAATGCGGGAAAAGCTTTGCTGCAGCCATCACACTCAGAGAGCATATGAAAATGCATTCTGATGACAAACCCTACAAATGTACTCAGTGCAGGAAGAGCTTTGTCCGCAGGCGCCACCTAAAGAAACATCAGGAGCTGCATGCTCGTGAGAAGCCATTTACCTGCCCTCAGTGTGAGAAAGGCTTTGCTACTGCTTCTAATTTGAAACAGCATCAGAAGACCCATGCTGGCGACAAGCCACATCGATGCGCCCAGTGTGGCAAGTGTTTTGCTGCAGCAGCTACTTTGAGAGAACACCAGCGAATCCACTCTGGTGAGAAGCCCTACAAGTGTAACCAGTGCAGGAAGAGCTTTGTAAGAAAGCGCCACTTAAAGAAGCACCAGCTGGTGCACCAGGGTGGCAAACCCTACCGATGCTCTCAATGTGACAAAGGTTTCAATCACTCCTCATCCCTCTCACGACACCACAAAGTCCATCTGGAGGCCAAAATGTATGCCGAGCCTGATAAGGAGTTCCCCTTTGACACTCCTATGAAGAGGGGAATGCACACAGGTGAAAAGCCATACAGCTGCAACCACTGTGAGAAGAGCTTCAATCATTCTTCATCGCTGTCCAGACACCAGAGAACTCATTCTGATGGAAAATCCTACACTTGTGCCCACTGTGGCAAGAGGTTTAATCATTCCTCTTCTCTTGCAAGACACCAACGTGTTCACTTGGATGAGAAGACCTCTTATAGTGCTATTCCCACAGGAAAAGGATTCCCTCCTACTACCATCTTGAAACAGAGGATTCTGCAGAGTGAGAAACCATACAGGTGTTCTCAGTGTGGAAAAGGTTTCAATCACTCCTCCTCCCTCTCAAGGCACCACAGAATTCACATTGATCAGTAAGCACACCACTATGGTGGCTGTGGTATTTTACAGTTTGTCCCAACTTTGCTTCAGGCCGACCTCAAATTATTTTTTTCTTCATAGAACTAGGATGCTAAATGAAAATCTAAAATTTATTCTGGTTCTATAAACAGTTAAAATGATTTTCCCGGTTAAGTCCTTTAACTTTATAACGGCGATGATTTTCAATAACTGGCTGATCCTGTGCAATGTGCAGATAGAGCTTGCTGCCTTTAATTTGACATCTGTATGATAATGTAGCAATTTCATGCTTAATGACCAGGCTAGTTATGCTCTTACTCAGACCCATGGAATGAAAATGGTGGACAACATCGGATCCTGTTGCGTCTTAGACACAATTGGTGTCCAAGTAACATTTTTGGGAGTCTGTAGAGAATACCCCCACCCACGAAGTCTGTATCTTTACCCATCGTCTTATTCATGGCCTGTTCAGATATTATCATTTGTAAATAAGTGTTGATTTTTATATACATATGTATAGGTGCGTGTGCAGTTCTTTTACATTACACAGAATTTTTGTATGACCCAGTCTGTCTTTAGCCATCATTATTTTGAAGATAGGATGGTGCTTGAAAGTTTCACTGGCTCCAGGCAAGCTGTTAGCAAAGGTACAAGTCTTCATAAAACAAGTTTCAAAGTTACTTAAACTTAATTCACCGTTGCTTCCAGCAGAAATTCAAATCAGCTGTGCAGGGGTCAAAGGAACTGTACATGAGAGTTAAAGTAAGCTTACTTTCAGTGGTGAGCTTGTGGTCAGACAGCATCATTCTGAAATGAGCTGCAAGTTTCTCGAGCTTCTTAGGACTGGCAAATTCAGCTGTTCCTTTTGAATTGTACCTAGATTGACTGATTATAAATCATTGTATACTTACAATTCAGTGTAATTTGATCTAAATATTCCCTCTAAAGCATTGCTTAACTAGTTCCCTTTGGTACTCTACAACTTGTTACTAATGGGTAAATATTTGCAAACCTAATGTCATTGCTGTAGAACTAGTTCACACATTCATATTTAATCTGTAGTTAACTTATATTCTGGATACTTGCAGCAAATTATCAAAATTTAGTATAATAGATTGTGTGTAATTATCAGTACAATAAAATGGCTTGCTCTTGGTTCTTTCAAAATTCCATAAAGATACACTTTCTACTTAAAGTACTGTGTATGGGGGAAGATCTTTTACATACTGATGTATTTTTTTAAATATGGTTTGGGTAATCTGAAAGGGAAAAGAGGAATACTGTTTTTATTAGGTGAACATTATATGGAACATTTTTCCTTTCTGAATAATTGTGCTTCAACTCATAGCATAGGCTTTTTCATTGTTAGATAGGTGCCTTATTGCATGCTGTGTAGAAATGTATGTTGAGCTATAATAGAAGAAAAAGGTTTGGCTCTTCTCCCTATGTTTGCATACTAACCAACATATTTTACTTTTGACCTTAGGTAAATTGTTTTCTGTATATGAATATATGTTTATGCTGTTACTGCTGTCTTTTAATTTCCTTGTCCATCAGCTGGCCTCACTGTAGAAAAACTAAAGGTTTAAAAAAAAAAAAGTTACAACACCTTTTGATCCATATTTTGATTGCCCTCATAAGTGGTCAGATCTTGTTCCATGTCTTTACCCCATCTCTGAGTGGCATACATGGATAAATAAAGGTTCTTGACTACCTGTTTTGTTTTTGTTTGCTTTTTTCAAAAAGTGACTTGATTTTGTCTATTTTGATACTTGTTTGTTTCATGAAACATAGTGAAGATGTTACAATTTGTAGTTAGTCATGTTTTATTTTTGTAAAAAGAGTGGTTTGTTTGTTCATCCAGATTTCTTTAAAGGTTTGTGTTAAACTCTGTGACATTTAATGTTCTATTGGACTAATTCTGCAACTAAACCAACTTTTGTTTCCTTCTCTGTAGTTTGCATTCACTGTTCATCTTGCACCAATATAAAATTTCACTTAAGCAACTAGATGAAATATTTAGGTTTTAATGCTCTGTAAATTTGTAGTCATTGCCTATTTGTTCTCTAAAAACACCTTTGGGAGAAATTGCTGTTTTTCATTGTATGAAGAGTCTGAAATCCATCAGCAGTGATTTATTGATGCATTTCTTTCATAGGATGTTTATAGGGTTTTATCCACTATGGCACAGGTCACATTCTCTTCCTGCAAATGCTTAGGACAGAAATAAAAAGAAATCTATCATTATTTAGATAATGTAAGTGTATGTTTGTAGTTAGTTCTTTGTAGGGGCATATGGTAGCCTAGAGGTTAAGGTGTTGGGCTACCAATCGGAAGGTTGTGTGTTCAATTCCAGGTCCACCAAGCTGGGACTGCTGGGCCCCTGAGCAAGGCCCTTAACCCTCAATTGCTCAGCTGTATAACAATGAGAATGTAAGTCGCTCTGGATAAGGGCGTCTGCCAATTGATGTAAATGTATGTAGTTCTGATTGGACCCCTGTGCTATGTCTTTGTTTTTTTTTTTTTATGCAGTTTACATGTCATTTAAGAAAATTCTCTGCAAAGGATTATGTACCTATATGTGGCACATCGTTTTTGGGGTCATGTACTTTTCGACTAAGCTTTTTAATCTGGTAAGTGCACACATTCTTCATGGCTTTCTCATCTGTGGGTTTTGGTCTCCAGACTGTTTGTACAGTATGCTAGCTAGAACTTTGGTCTACTGGATCATGCTGCAGGGAACTGGACTGGGTTTATAATGTGTTTAAAAGAGAGAGAGAGATGTGTTTTCTGACATTCAGGACACAACGGTCTGCATACAAAAAAGTGCATTTTTCAAACATTATTCACCTGCAATTGTCTATAAAAATGTATATCCCTCCCATGGACTGGCATCATTTCCAATTTTCCTGTATTTCCTTTATCAGGCAGTATAGGCAGGATGAAGTCATGACTGAGACATGAATTCATGTTATACAGCAGTGAAAGTTGTTCTTAAACATTGAAAAGAGAGTGCTAATTTCTGTTGAATATTATGAAGAGGTCTTTATTCATTTGAATATATGTGGTTAAATGTTCAATAACATTTGTAAATGTTTACCTAATGCAGTGTTGACCAGGCTAGCTCTTACTTGAGATATTCATATCTTTAGGTAAACGTTGATGTATGATTTTGGTAGAGTTGTGAGACTGAGATTGAATGTATTTGATGGCAGAATCAAATGCCTGTTTTTGTATAGGTAGTTCAAAACCCCAGAGAAGATAGCAATGGAACCACTTCAGTATACTTACCAAGTAGATTGTGAGCCATCTTATTTATTCAACAGTTCAATTGAATCAGAATCAGAATCAGAAAGATCTTTATTGCCAGGTATGTTTTCACATACGAGGAATTTGTTCTAGTACAGAATCTCCACCGTGTAAACAGAATGGCATTGACATAACATGAACACACACACACATACATACATACATATACATATATATATATATATATATATATATATATAAATAATTGATTGGATTTATTTAAAAATGTAATGTGCAACTTGTGTGTCAGAACCAGGCAGTTGTAATCTGACCTGCCAAATGATCTCATCTGTTTACTAAATTAACAATGTCTTGTGGTATGTATTCAACCTATAGCTTGAACACATTCACAAATTTGGGACTTCTGCCACATTTCCAGCCCTTTCATTACAATGATGGATTTTTGAGTGGTTGCATTTGTGTCTGCAAGAGTTCCTGAAGTCCTGTATGTAAGAATAACGACAAATGCTCTTGCAAGAAGAACAAAGGCTGGAGAACAGCTTCAAACTGTATGCTTCAATATATATACTCAAGAATGCAGATACCTATTAACAGAACACCCAAACAAGTACCTCAAGGACAAGCTGCTGTAACAAGTGTACAGACAAATGTAAATTATGATTGAAAAACACCGGAGCTACACTATTTCAAAGTGGAAATGCATCATAACACTGAATATATGGAGTCCATTTAAATGGAGAATTTTGAGTTTGTCTCTATTGATCCACTAGGAGGCAAAATAGAGCATGAAACTTCATTTTTGTTAGCAGGACATAAAATACCTTTACTGAAAGCTAGGCACCAAAGCCAACCTCTCAGGGGTCACGGGGAGCCTGTGCCTATCTCAGGCGTCATCGGGCATCAAGGCAGGATACACACTGGATGGAGTGCCAACCCATCACAGGGCACACACACACACTCTCTCATTCACTCACGCAATCACACACTACGGACAATTTTCCAGAGATGCCAATCAACCTACCATGCATGTCTTTGGACCGGGGGAGGAAACCGGAGTACTTGGAGGAAACCCCCGAGGCATGGGGAGAATATGCAAACTCCACACACACAAGGTGGAGGCGGGAATCGAACCCACAACCCTAGAGGTGTGAGGCGAATGTGCTAACCACCAAGCCACCGTGCCCCCCTTATATTTTTTAACTCCCGCTTAATTTGTCATCCTAAGCTCTGACTTAAAAGAACAACTTTTTTTTTATGAGGCAGGATATGTGTAAGTGTTGCTGAGGTAACTAGGTATCCTACATTACATGGCCTAAATTATGTAGACACCTGACCACCACACCCATATATGGTTCTACCGCAAACTTGTTACAAAGGTGAAAGTACACAATTTCTCTGTATACTGTATTTGTTGCATTACAATTTCCTGCATTACATTTACCCCAATTTTACTGGAACTAATAGGCCCAAACCAGTTGTAGTATGTTTCACATGCCCCTTTGTGAGGGCCAAAGACATGGTTTGGCAAGACTGGAGGGGAAGAACTTAAGTGTCCTGCACAGAGCACTGACATCAACCTCACCAAACACCTTTAGGTCGAACACTGGGCTGAGAACCAAAATCAGTGCTGTACCACACTTATGCTCTTGTGACTGATTGAGAAAATCCACACAACCACTCTCCAAAATCTAGAGGAAAGATAGTATATAGTGTGTGCATAAATATATACTGTCTTTTCTCAAGATTTTGGAGAGTGGTGGTGTGGATTTTCTCAATCAGTCACAAGAGTGTTAGTGTGGTACAGCACTGATTTTAGTTTTCAGCCCGGTGTTCATCCTAAAGGTGCTCGGTTCTTCCCCTCAGGTCTTGCCAAACCATGTCTTCAGCACTCTCACAGGGGCATGCGGAACTTACTAGAACTGGTTTGGGCCTATTAGTTCCAGTAAAATTGGGGAAATTGTAATGCAACAAATAGAGTATACAGAAAAATTGCGTACTTCCACCTTTGTGACAACAGTTTGTTGTAGAACCATATATGGGTGTGGTGGTCAAGTGTCTACATAATTTAATTTATTTAGAAAATACAAATAAAAATGATCATATAAAAATGGTCCTGGGTTTGATCCTGAGCTCAGATTACTGTTTGAGTGGAGTTTTGCATATTCACCCCATCTGGTTTCCCATGCTCCCAAGGTCTAACTACAGGAAGGTGCTAGATTGGTGTGAGTGACCATGAGAATGATTCTCTGAAATGTACTGGCATTACACTTGGGTGAATTCCAATGCCCTGAAATTATTACCAATGATGTACGTTCACAAGTGACGTTCCTTATTCGTGACTGGACTAGTTCCGTATTTTGCCCACAGTTCAAGTTCAGCACAAAGCGAGTTTCACATTTAGTTTGATGTCATTGTTGGAAATTGGTCACCCATTCATAATACTATGACTGTCTTTTGTACAGCTGAAGGAATACTCCCCTTCATTTTCTTCATCTTTATACAACATGGAAATGCAGAGGAGTGCACTAAGGTTTGTTATAAATGATTCAATTTAAGACTTTGATCATTTGTATAATGTATTAAGTGAGTCTTACATATAATTTTGACTCCAACAGGATATTTATGATCGACACTATTCATGTGAAGGAAGGAATCTCACCTACATACCTACCAGTATTCCTTCCTCTGTTGAGAAGCTGGATTTCAGTTTTAACTTGTTGCCTTATTTACAAAAGCAGCTGTTTCCTCCACTGTATGATTTGCAGGTCCTGGACCTCACAAGGTAAAAAGTTCTATCCATTTTAGTGTATTGCTAAGCACTAATGCATTTTCTTGCTTTTAATAAACATTCAGTATTCAAATATATATATAATTTATTATTATTATTATTTTATTTATTTATTTATTTTTACATGTTTTGGCCTTTTAGATGCCAAATCCAGTCCATTGCTGATGATGCTTTCCACAATGTGAACAATGTGACTACTCTGATTCTTACTGGAAATCCCATTTCATATACAGCACCTAACGGCTTGAACTCCTTACACAAATTAAAGAGACTGGTTCTCGTGGACACAGGCCTGTTCTCTTTAAATGTCCAGTTGAACAATCTCACCAAGCTTCAGGATTTAAATGTCGGAAGTAACGTAATTCAATCAATTGCCCTTCCGCGATTCATGATCAACTTTAAGGACTTCTGCGTACTGGACCTGCATGTAAATAAAATATCAAGCTTAAAAGTAAGTCACACAACTGTACTGCGAGAGATGAGGGGAAATATCACGCTAATACTCTCCAGCAACCCCATTATGCATATTGAACCAGGAGCATTTAAGGACATTTACCTGAAAGAGCTTAACATACAGAGTACATTTGTTTCACCTGATACAATAAGGGATGGTCTAACAGCTCTCAGCGGTCTTAATGTTGGAAAAATTCTTATAGGAAACTACCTAGTAGACAAGAGGATAAAGATATCAGATGCAGACTATCTGGGTGGACTTTGTTTGATCAATTTTAAAGAAATATATTTTCTTCAAAAAGAATTTTCAGATTCTGAAATTAATGTGTACCATTGCATGGTCAATGCAACAAAAATCACTCTGAAGCAAGGCAGTACTGGAGCCATGCATGGCTCATTTCATCAGCTTAAAGAACTTCATATACATTTCAGTCAATCGCCCATCATACTGGAACTTTCACATCTACACATGTTAGAAAAACTGGTGGTGGATAACAGTAAACCATTATATCTTCACGGTATGAATGACTTGCCCAAACTTCAGCATGTGGATCTAAGTGAAAACAAATTGCATTTGTCTGACTGTTGTTCAACGTTTTTCAGAGGGATGCCAAACATTCATACTCTTAACCTGAGCTTTAATTCGATAATATACTTCAGCAAAAATCCATTCTCTGGACTTGACTCCTTGGAAATTTTGGATGTTCATTTCACAAAATTAAGGTCAATAAATGCACAATTTAAATTTTTTAAAAGTCTTAATCGTTTACAATATCTCGATATATCATACTCAGACAGTACATTTTTGCAGACCATGGCCTTTAGATATCTAAGTAGCTTAAAAGTACTGAAGATGGCTGGGAACAATTTCCAAGGAGATGCACTAAGTTATATATTTAAAAATGTCACAACTTTAGAATTTCTTGACTTGTCAAATTGTGGAATTCAGAACATAGAGCGCAGAGCTTTTCAAAGTCTTTCAAATCTACGGCATTTGTTTCTAAGTCAAAACAAATTGACACTTTTGGATTTTGCAACTCTTCCAAATCTAAAAAGCTTAACATTATTAGATGTAGGAACAAATAACATTTTTAACATCCCGCTTTATGTTCTGCAAAACCTACCAAAAAATCTCTCAAACCTTGTCCTGTTGTTTAATCCAATTGAATGTTCCTGTTCACAGATAGACTTTATTATATGGATTAGGAACAATCAACAACTACTTCAACAATCAGCTAACATTTCGTGTAAAATTTTGTCACAAGACTCAGGTCTTAGAGTTATTGACTTTGACATTGAAGGCTGTGTACACATCAGAAGGCTGACAATTGCGTTATGTGTATTTGCTGTCACTTTTCTTGTTTTCGTGTCTCTTTTGACCTACAAATTTCAGTTTTATCTGCGCTATGGCTGTATACTGCTAAGAGGTTATAAGGCCTCCAGACAGCAGGAATGGTCTTATGATGCCTTTGTTATCTACTCCAACAAAGATGAATCATGGGTAATGGATGAACTTGTGGAAAATCTAGAAAATGGGAATCCACCCATTCATCTTTGTCTTCATGTACGGGACTTTGAAGCTGGCAAAGCCATTACCTCCAACATTATAGATGAAGGCATCATGGGCAGTCGTAAAGTTATCGTGGTTGTATCTAAACACTTCATCGAGAGCTCCTGGTGTCGTTTTGAATTTGAGGTGGCGCAGTCCTGGCTAGTGATGCAACGTAGTGCTAACATCATCATCATCATTCTAGAAGATGTGGAGGAGGAGAAGTCAAAGAAGGTATTTGGACTTCATAAGCATCTGAAAAACAACACGTATCTAAAGTGGAGTGGAAACCCAATAAATAACATGACATTCTGGATTCGTCTTCGGAAAGCTGTGATCGCGAGAAACTGAATTTTTCCCCCAAAGTGTGTTAGCAAATTTGTGTCTCTTTTTTATGAAATAGATTAAAAGACTCCAAAGTAAATTATTTGTGCGTGTGTTAATGTAAGCATAAACAGAGAATTTTAACTTCATCTTCTTCTAGAATACACAGATTTAATTAGTGTGGAATATCGTTTTAGAAAAGAAAAGAAAATGACACTCAATTGCATCCATTTATGTACATTAATTGTCCCCATATGAAAAAAGAACAGTTGTATTCTTTAAGTGTACTGTGTTTGAGCTGATTTGTGATAGACGTTATTGTGTCTGTGATTTTTGAGATTTATAGCATTATAAACCAATCTTAGTCAGCACCTAAAATGTAAACAGACACAAATCTGCATAAACAGAAGAACATGCACAAGTTAACCATAGATCTATATTGAAAAATGTCCATTGTGATAAACAGTAGCCAAACCTGGTGTATGTGATCTGGTGGACTGAGAATATTTCTACAATATGCACTCATGGTGGTCCAGCGGCAGGATCCCGTGCTCTCATTGCTGAGACCCAGGTTTGTTTCCCAGGCAGGAAACTACATCAGCCATAGAGTTAACTCTCAGTGCCAGTCCCAAGCCTGGATAAAATGGGAGGGTTGCATCAGGAAGGGCATCCAGTGTTAAACCTGCACCATATCAAATATGCAGACCATGTGATCTGCTGTGGTGACCCCGAACAGGAAGCAGCTGAAAGACCAACACCACCACTAATAACAACATTTATTTAGGTAAAGGAGGACTGAAGATCTGTTTTGATGTTGTGTACTGTGTGTGCATTTGGTAAATATGTAGAAGAGATGAGGGAACTTAACAGGTACTTTTTTAAGCCAACACCATGTGATTACAGATCCCCTTTTTGGTAGACATTATTTAAACCTATTGTCAAATAAGCCATGTCATATATGATATGAACTTCCTTAACTGAAATTCACACTCAGACTGATGTCACGGAAAGATTTAGATCATACTTTACAAGTAAATATGATTGCATTTTGTATAAATGGAGGACTACTCCCTGTCATATTTTTCATTCTCATCCAAAATGGAAATGGAGAGGAGTGCACAAAGGTATGTTATCAAGTTAATAATGTAAATAATATGTAATTATTTAGTATAATTATATAAGTAAAAAGTATAATGTAATTTGGTCATCCTAATGAGTACTGTATTTGGTCAATTGTCTATTACTGTTAAAGTGCACATTTATTAAACATGTACCAAATACAGAAAGAATGAGTCTTACCAAACTATATCATTTTTGCACACAGATTAGAAACTATCCACACTACTCATGTTTAGGAAGGAATCTCACCTACGTACCTACCAGTATTCCTTCCTCTGTTGAGAAGCTGGATTTCAGTTTTAACTTGTTGCCTTATTTACAAAAGCAGCTGTTTCCTCCACTGTATGATTTGCAGGTCCTGGACCTCACAAGGTAAAGAGTTCTATCCATTTTAATGGTCATTGCTAAGGACTAATGCATCCTCTTGCTTTTAATAAATATTCAATATTCAAATATATATATAATTTATTATTATTATTATTATTATTTTTATTTATTTATTTATTTATTTATTTATTTATTTTACATGTTTTGGCCTTTTAGATGCCAAATCCAGTCCATTGCTGATGATGCTTTCCACAATGTGAACAATGTGACTACTCTGATTCTTACTGGAAATCCCATTTCATATACAGCACCTAACGGCTTGAACTCCTTACACAAATTAAAGAGACTGGTTCTCGTGGACACAGGCCTGTTCTCTTTAAATGTCCAGTTGAACAATCTCACCAAGCTTCAGGAACTAAATGTCGGAAGTAACGCAATTCAATCAATTGCCCTTCCGCGATTCATGATCAACTTTAAGGACTTCTGCGTACTGGACCTGCATGCAAATAAAATATCAAGCTTAAAAGTAAGTCACACAACTGTACTGCGAGAGATGAGGGGAAATATCACGCTAATACTCTCCATTAACGCCATATTACACGTTGAACCAGGAGCATTTAAGGATATTTACCTGAAAGAGCTTAACATTGTGGGTGCTTTTGCTTCTTTTGACACAATGAGGGATGGTCTAAAAGCTCTCAGAGGTCTTACTGTTGGAAAACTCCTCATAGGAAATTACAAACTAGTCCAGAAAATAAGCACATCAGACGCTGATTATTTTGCTGGTCTGTGCATGATTCATTTCACAGAAATATATTATTATCAAAAAGAATCGTCACCTTCTAACGGCCGCATTGTTCACTGTATGGTCAATGCAATGAAGATCACTCTAAAAAGAGGATATATGACAGATGTGGAACATGTCCCCTTTCATCAACTTAAAGAACTATACATAGGTCACCAATATTTATCAGTAATACCAAATTTGTCACATGTAAATTCATTAGAAAAGCTGGTGTTGGTTGATAACAGGATACTGGCATTTCATGGTCTGAGTGACATGCCCAAACTCCAGTATGTAGACCTAAGTAGAAACCAAATGATATTACAAGGTTGTTGTTCTTTGTATTTCAGAAACATGCGAAATGTTCGGCACATGAATCTAAGTCGTAACGCAAACATATGGTTCAGTGCAAAACCATTTTATGGTCTTGAATTGATCGAGGAATTAGATTTCCATCACACAAATCTAGATATAATTGGACAATTTGGAATCTTACAAAACCTGAAGTGTCTAAAATATTTAGATATTTCATACACTAGAATTACTTTTAGTAGCTATTTTATTTTCCATGGGCTTAAGAGTCTTAAAATACTGAAAATAGCAGGGAATACTTTCCAGAGAAATGTATTGAATAATTTATTTGAAAATCTAACAGCTTTGGAGGTTCTTGATATGTCACACTGTGGCATTGATCATATATCCAGTAAAGCATTCAGTAACCTCCAGAAGCTTAGACAGTTACTTCTTAGTCAAAACAAGTTAATAATTTTGGATTTTTTGACACAGCCAAATCTACAAAGTCTAACACGGCTTGCTGTGGACCAAAATAGTATTTCTGTAATCAGCCTTAATACGCTCCAAAACATACCAGCGAACCTCTCTGTTTTTGACATATCTTCTAATCCATTCAGTTGCTTCTGCACCAAAACAGATTTTATTTTGTGGATAATAAATAATCAAAAAATATTTCCCCAGTCTAATAACATTTTATGTAAAACGCTATCATCTGATTCAGAAATTAGAGTTATTGACTTTGACATTGAAGGCTGTGTACACATCAGAAGGCTGACAATTGCGTTATGTGTATTTGCTGTCACTTTTCTTGTTTTCGTGTCTCTTTTGACCTACAAATTTCAGTTTTATCTGCGCTATGGCTGTATACTGCTAAGAGGTTATAAGGCCTCCAGACAGCAGGAATGGTCTTATGATGCCTTTGTTATCTACTCCAACAAAGATGAATCATGGGTAATGGATGAACTTGTGGAAAATCTAGAAAATGGGAATCCACCCATTCATCTTTGTCTTCATGTACGGGACTTTGAAGCTGGCAAAGCCATTACCTCCAACATTATAGATGAAGGCATCATGGGCAGTCGTAAAGTTATCGTGGTTGTATCTAAACACTTCATCGAGAGCTCCTGGTGTCGTTTTGAATTTGAGGTGGCGCAGTCCTGGCTAGTGATGCAACGTAGTGCTAACATCATCATCATCATTCTAGAAGATGTGGAGGAGGAGAAGTCAAAGAAGGTATTTGGACTTCATAAGCATCTGAAAAACAACACGTATCTAAAGTGGAGTGGAAACCCAATAAATAACATGACATTCTGGATTCGTCTTCGGAAAGCTGTGATCGCAAGAACTTGACTGGCTTTTTTTTTTAATTTAACATATTTTGTGGCTTTGTTTATAATTTTTTTAAAAGTACATAATATATGAATGAAGTACAGGCCATTTTCTTGAAAGTGGCTCTGCCTGTTGTAAAACTCAGCTATTAGGTAAAACAGCCTAGAAAGATATTTCCTCTGTACTAATATGTTTTCAAACCAAAAACATCTCTTTAATATTACCTGACCTCTTGCACAACCTAAAGTTACTTTAGTTATAAATGTTATTAACGTTTTAAAAAGACAAACTACATCTTTACTTCCTTTTTATAAGAGTCAAATACATTTGGAATGTATTTAAATATGACTATGTGGAAATTTTTAGGTGTCATGTTACTTCTCTAAATGTTTTGTTTGTGTCAAAACCATGTTTCATCATGACACACCCTTTGGGTTTGAACTCCAACAAGGCATACTGGTTTACGCTAGACATACTTCATTGCTCACATTCTCCTATATAAAACCTGTCACACGACAGTTTCACTGAAACTACGCCACACTCGACGATCTAGCCTGAAAGTTTCCACGGAGGAATCAAAATGTCTCGACGTAGCAGTGTGGGAGACCAGAGCCGTTACAGCTCTCTGGGAAAGTTCCAGAGATCTGAGTCTTATGAAAAATACAGCAACCCCAGACCGAGCAGCCGGAGCAGCCAGAGCAGCCAGCGCAGTGTACTCTGCGATTTCTGCCTGGTGAAAAAGATGAAAGCTGTAAAGTCCTGTCTAACATGTCTGACCTCATTCTGCGAGACTCATCTTCAGGCTCACTATGAGTACCCAGCACTGATGAAGCACAAATTGGTGCCAGCAACAGGGCAGCTGAAGGAAAAGATCTGCGCTGAACATGACAAACTACTGGAGGTCTTCTGTCGCTCGGATCAGATGTGTGTCTGTGTTCTGTGCATCATGGATGAACACAAAAAACACGACATTGTCTCTGCTGCAGCTGAGAGGACTGAGAAACAGGTGAGTTTTTTACAATACTCGACTGAAACATTCCTTATTATGTTTATTAAAATGTAGCCTGAAATCTAGTGTTTAAATTTCAATTTTAAAAAATATATTGTAAGATCTCCTCTTTAGCTATTTCAACCATATCATGGCTTAGAGACATGTAATCCTCATGTGATGGTTTTCCTGAAACAAGCCCTATTTTCCTTCTGCAGAAACAGCTTAGTGCTAAACTGATGAGCTCTCAGCAGAAGATTGATGAGAGAGTGAAAAAGTGGCAAGACTTGATGCAGGCTACAGAGTCTCTAAAGGTGGGGATTTAAAAGGAACTAGCTCTCGTCCTTGTTTTTCTTAGCTAATCTTTTTTATCACAACTAAACTCTCCTTTCCACTCAACAGCATTCATCTCAGAGTGTGCTGGAGGAGAACGAGAGAATATTCACTGAGTTGATGCAAGCTTTGGAGAGGAGGTACACCGACGTGAAGGAAATGATCCAAGCCCAAGAATCAGCCCTGATGATTCAAGCTGAGAGACACTTGAGCCGAATGGAGGAAGAAATCACATTACTGAAGATGAAACACAATGACCTGGAGAGGCTTTCTCACTCTGAAGATCACATTCATTTCTTACAGGTATTGGCTCCTACAAATTAATATACGGAATATGTAGTTGCAACTGTGTTTTTTTTTTTTGTAGAAATTTGCATGAGATATAATTAAATATGTATTATTGTGAAATCAACTCTCTCCATTCTTGCCACAGAGCTGGCAGTCTCTTTCAGCACCCTCAGGATATGAGGACTTGTCCAAAGTGTCACTGGCCCCGGTTCACTCTTTTGATAAAGTTAAGAAAGCCATATCTGATCTTAAGGTGCAAGTAGAAGATGTAAGCAAGTTAGAACTGAACAAGATCTCAACTGCAGGTTGGTGAAATACAACACAGTTCGTGTAAATTATTCATTTTCAGTGTTTTAAAAATGTCTGATTTATGGTATAAATAATTGTAACGTTACACTCTCTTTATAGCAAGTGAAGTTCAAATTCTGCAGATTCTGGAACCAAAAAAGAGGGATGAATTTTTACAGCGTAAGTTTTTTTAATTATTCACTACAGTCAAAATGTTCTACATACTAGAGCACAGCAAGTTTTAAGGAAATTTTAAGGAAACAGAACCCAGTTGATTTGTTAAACATAGCTTTATTGATTTTTACATTGAATTATTCAGGGTGTATACCTGGATAAATATAAAATTAAGCCACATCAGTATATTTAATGTAACTAAAGTCAACAGCATGAAACACGGGATTCTCAAAGTGGAAAGAGGGGCAGGTGGGGATAGTTTCAGTGGCTTTGGAAACAGAAACTAAGAAAAAATGAGAAACATTTATGTTAGAAATAAAGAAAGCCTTTTATTGTTCTTTTTTTGGACATTCACTTCCTTACTAGATTGGTAGGAAACTGAGGTCAGAGCGTGTGGTCGGCCTCTGGAGCAGCTGATTGTTAGGGTTCTTGCTCAAGGTTTTAACACTAGTAACTTGAAAGCACTGGGATTTAAAATGATGACCTTCTGATTGGTATTCCTAACACATTTAGGGAACAAATGACTTAACAAACAATGTCTAATATTCAGTTTTGACACGTATTTAAAGTCTTGGCAATGTTACAGCCATCCAAAATAACTGCAAATCAATTTTGCAGGGTCAAGTATGATTCACAATACATCACATTTTGTTAGTGAATAGCGCCCTCTAACACTCTATAGTATGCTTACACCAAATGGAATCATATTCTTCAAAGTACTCTTTAATTACATTTAAATATCGCAAGATGAACCTGTTGTACAGATTATTAAATCAGAAAGTAATGATTGAAGTTGAGGTTGGTTTTGCAGAGCAGATTTTCAGACAAAACATGCTATTCAACAAAATTCCACACATTGCTCATAAAATGTCACTTATGCTGTTTTGCAACAATGGCTGAATGGCTCATATTTATTCAAATCACTCAAAAGGTCAGGGCAAATTAAACTGTGAACCTAGATATAT
The DNA here is from genome assembly GCF_030014155.1 of Tachysurus vachellii. Taxonomy (NCBI): domain Eukaryota; kingdom Metazoa; phylum Chordata; class Actinopteri; order Siluriformes; family Bagridae; genus Tachysurus; species Tachysurus vachellii. Next base: position 12,651,850 of record NC_083465.1, on the reverse strand, counting down.
AGCCATGTGATTTTTTTTTAATTTTTTTAGAGAAAAGCTGACTTTTATATACACATAGGCATGTAAGCATTTATGGTAGTACATTTACAATAAAACTAAAATACTAGTTTTAACCCATCACTTGTCCTGTTTCACGTACAGATTACTGTCAGCTTTCCCTGGATCCTCTAACAGCTCACCCAAACCTCCACCTGTCCAAAGGAAACACAGTCGTGCAGATGAGCGAGCCCAAATCATACCCTGAGCACCCAGAGAGGTTTGACTACTGGCAGCAGGTGATGTGCAGGGAGGCTATGATTGGTGGCCGTTACTACTGGGAGATTGAATGGAGCGGTACAGAAGTGGACATAGCTGTAACCAGCAAAGAAATAAGCAGGAAAGGCAATGACAATGTTTGCAGCTTTGGCTGGACTGACAAATCCTGGAGTCTGTACTGCTCTGAGTCTAAGTGCACCTTCATGCACCACAGCAAGCGTATCTCTATACCATTGGCCAATTCTTCAAGAATAGGAGTATATTTAGACCACAAGGCTGCAACATTGGCATTTTATAGTGTCTCAGACACAATGACTCTCCTCCATAGAGTAAATACCTCTTTCACTCAGCCTCTCTATGCAGGGTTTGGAGTCTGGGGCTATGGAACAACTGTAAAGATACTGTAAAGTTAAAATATGTTTACATACACTGGGAATAGGAGTCTTTGAGGTCTTCATTGTAAGACCTTCTCATTCAAAGGACATGTCTACTTTAAATATGTATTCTTTAATAGCTTTAACTACTCCCTTACTGTTAAAGGACTAAGGTAAATGTGAAGGAAGAATCCACTAATAAACTAAAGGAAAAAAAATTGAATGAGTTAAACACCGGAGCCTCTACACAGAAACCACTAGATGGTGTTATTCAATCCCTCTCATTGATTTTGAAAGGCAAATTAAGATAAAATAAATGAGTATTTCTGCTTTGTTCTTTGACTCACTGCATACTGGTGCACTTTTTCTGTCAGAACTTTTCTGCTTAAACTAACTGGAAGGTATTTTTATCCACTGTTTAGGTGTCATATCCACATGATTAAAATACTGAAGTATAAATCTAATAAATTAAATCCAACATCAATGTATATAAGTCCACTATGGCAACCCATATCTCCTTTTGCAGTATTGCATATTACAGTTGTCAGAAGGCCTTTTCTGAATTAGATCTAAAGGCGTGAATGTGCATGCATTAGAGCAACACCATGTGGGCATGTGGTAGCCTAGTGGTTGAGGTGTTGGGATACCATTTGATCGCTTTTCCACTAAGCTGTCACTGTTGGGCCCATGAGCAAGGCCCTTAACCGTCAAATGCTTATATGTGTATAAAAATGAGATAATGTAAGTCGCTCTGGATATAAGGGCGTCTGCCAAATGCTGTAAATGTAATGAGCAACATGTGAACATTTCTTAATAATGTACTGTTGAGGATACGTAACCTCAAACCTCCAAATCTCTTGAAGTGAAATCTGTACTGTGTCAAATATAAACTGATATAAGTTTTCTACAAGTGGGTCTAAGACCTCTTATATGGAGCCGCACTAAAAATCACCTGAAAATGTAAATAATAACCCTGAATTATAGCACTAATTAACCTTAAGCGTTGGACTCATTTACATTTAGTCTGACTGTCAAATATACGTATATGACTCTGAATCATATGAGAATATATGAGGAGAACTGTGAGTACAAGAGATATTTGGGAAGTGAGACTTTTAGCTCACGTACAAATCTAATAAACGGTATAAGTGTGGCAGAGAAACACACTAGCTGTGAATCAGAGAAACACGCAATGACCTCGCGCAGCCCACGGTCACGTGATACAGTGTCCTCTCATTGCTGACTCACAGGCCTGAACGTGCGCTTTACACGTTTTTCCCGCGTGGCACAAGAAGGTCGTGAATGTCTTACTACATTGTTATTAGCTCCGCCATTCATACGCCCATACGTCCATTCAAAGTTCTCAACCCATACCACGTCATAAACGTGAAAATGAAAATGCAACTTGTATGTTCTGCCCATTACATAAGAACAGGTTAGAAGGTTTTCTGGTCCGTTTTAAAGTAATCCTTAGAAAACGACAAGAGGTGAAGAAAAAGTGTAAGGTGCTATTAGGTGAGAGAGAACACTGTGAGCTGCTGTGAGGAAGAACATTAGCACGTGGGAGGAGCTGAGCCGAGCTGAGCCGAGTTGAGCCGAGCACAGCCGAGCAGAACAGAGCAGAGCCACACAGCTGCTGCCTGGACGCGCGAGCTTCAGCTCAGGGAAACTCTCTCTCTCTCTCTCTCTCTCTCTCACTCTCTCTCTCTCTCTCGCTCTCTCTCTCGCTCGCTCGCTCTACAACACTACAAGTCGAGTGTGTGTAAATGCGGAAAAACGGTTTACAACCGCGCAGAATACCTGACTGTTCCTCGATAACCAGTGGTCCTGTGTGCTGTAAGATTCAGGAGTGAAAAGGTGCAAGAGAAAAAGGCTATTGTATCTCACCGAGGGGGACAAGGTAGGATAATGAACACACAATCACACACACACACACACACACACACACACACACACACACACACATTGCGTTTTATGGCTACTGTATGTCGGTTAGAGCTGGTTTTTTTTTTTTGCTGTGTGGAAAGTATTTTGAGAAGTTGGCTTCTTTGTGCCGTGTCATGTATTTACCGTCCGCTTTCTCCGCCTTCACAGGTTATGTTATGGTGTCGGTGATGAGCACAGACATGAAGTGAAATGTGAATGTAGATGAGGAGGAGGTGTGAGGCTGGAGACTCAGGCAGAGGACATGATGGTAATGTCGGGGTGGATGTTTCTGCCCATCAGCCTGCCCGTCCTTACCATCACAGGCATCTGGGTTGTGTGAGTGCTCCTGCGACTCAAACACACACACACACACACACACGCACGCTGTTTACATCTAAACCTGTTCATGTATCTAGCATTTTATATTGTTTTTGTTTGTTACAGTATAAATTCATACGTGCATGCATCTCTAAACCAAAACCTTAGTTCCTGTTCTATAAATTTGATAGTTTTACAGACCTGTTGACCTGTTATTGGATATGTGTTTGGTTAAATTTAGTGTGTGTTTCCTGTTTTAAAACAGCTGTAACTGTTATGGTTCACATGTTAACTAAGTAGCCACTGTGGTTAGTTTACAATCTAGAGCTTAGTTTATACATTGCTTGTCAGGAAAATGGTCCATATTGAGTCATTTTAATCAATAAGGTGTATCTTGGACTTGTTTCCTTCTATGTATTGGTGAGTTTTGACCCAGGAACTCTTGTAAATAATTTTTTGGATGATGAGTTGTATATAGGCCAGAAATGATTGATTGACAATTCAAATGTGATATATTAAGCTGTAACTTGGAGAAACCATTGCTTGAGCTTGCTGATGTAGATGTAACACTGTAACTCTAAGCCGGTTAGAATGTGGGAAGAGACATCGTTGTGGGTAACGACTCTGATACGATCCTAGACCTGCAGATATTTGGATAGATAATGCTGCCTAAGCATTATGACATACAGTCTCGGAGGAAAGAGGAGATAAATGCACCGCAAGGAAGAATAGGCCATAGCAGTAATAACGACTTTGTGGAAAGTTGAGTCGGAGTGAGTTAGAGTTTCTCATCGTTTGCAATGCAGATCTAGGAGGTAAACTGTACAATCAGTTTTTTCAAAGAGCATACAATTATCTGGCCACTGGAATGCTCCGTAGTTACATACATTGCATTTATAGTGTCTAAATTCTCTCAGGAGTCCCCTGTCTCCTACATGCAGCAGGGCAGGGATAGTTAAATAAAGCAACAGGGAAGGAATACAATGTAGGGGTGAAGCACTTACCAACACTTTCCAAAATACGTCTGCCACTTCTCTTTGGCTCATTGGTCAGACAAACTCGGTTTGTAGTTTTCCACGTCTCCAGCAGTGAGAGATGGTTCTCAATAAATGTGCCTTAACTTGTGCTGTACCCTAAATAGATGCTTTCATGACCACTTTTGACTGGTGGAAAAACAACTGAAATTATGGCCTTACAGAGGGATTTATTGAAAACGTCAGTCCATCAAATATAGCCACAAGTTTCTGTTTTGCTAGTTTTAGATTACAGAGTTTTTGGTTCATTGCTCATAGAATATTCGGTGCTCACCGCCAGTTAGTCCAACAAGTGGTTTGTTTGTTACTTTGTATAATTTGGACCTAGCTATGTAATGTTAAAGCATTTCCTTCTAGACTAATGTTTCTGTTTGAGTTTCTTTGTTCCTTTGGGCTGGCCATCACATGACCTTAAAATTTTTTGTTCTTGTGATGGAGATGTACTTATTATGTATTAGATGACGTTTTTTTTACTTTAAGCTTACACCATCTTCAAAGTAGTTTATGAGTTTAAGTCCAACCACAATTCATGACATGGTTTCTGTTACATGTTTTTTTTTCGGTATGTGAGTAGAAATAGGATCTTGAAAAGCCACACTTTGCCACCTGTTTTAAATGCTACAGAGTCTGTGGTAAATGACTGGCCAGTGATGTTAGTGTCATTGGTGACCTGTGATTGTTCACAACAGTGGTCGAGGCACATGGGAGATTATTTATTTACCAGATGCAGTTTTATTCTGTGTTTAAAGGTAGTAGGGTCTGAAAGTGAATTACACTGTGTGTACATACTTACATACATACATACATACATACATACATACATACATACATATAGACACAGATGCATTGAGAGTTGAAAAGAACCCTAACTGGCATTTAGCCTTTTTCTGACCCTGCAGTCTGTCAGATGCAGTTGTACTGAACAAATGTAAATTAAATGAGATGTGCACTGACAACTTAGGGATGAGGGAGTACACATGCATGTCCTTTTTGTTTCCCAGCTAGTCTTTTTAAAGTGAGAATGTAGACATTAAGGAGCCAAACACTGACTGCCATCTGATGCCCTTTTGTTCATTTACATTACTAGAGGGTCAGTATGACTCTGGACTGGACTTTCTTTGACCTTGCTGCATCAGCAAGAGAGAAGATTTACATAGTACCACAATGCTGGTGAAAGGTACAATCAATTGAAATCCTGGAAATGACAACTTTAAAAAAAAAAAAAAAAAAAAAAAAAGGTTCAAGCAAATTACTAAAATTTCTTATTCTATTAATAATGAAACTGTTTGTGGTAATTGTCTTTTATTTGTCTTTTTATGTGTTTTTTTCCTTCTCTTTCTCAAAACTTGTCCTTTCTAGTTTTAAGACTGCTTTTGGATAACAGCATTACTATCACTGCTGATTCATAAATTTGCTGTTATATCTTTTCTATCAGGTATGCTATGGCCCTGTATAACCAGCATGTTTGTCCTGTGGATAACTGGTAAGAGTCTGACGTTATGATTCTTTACACATCAGTACATTGCACAGTTGTTTGTTGTCTATCTGCAGTGAACATCTGCTACATTTATTACAGAAGATCTTTTATACGCTTCAGTTTATACGCTTCAGTTTGTATTTGGTCTCACTCTAACCACAGTAACAAATTAGTGTTTAGCGGATTAATGCTTTGCTTCATCTGAAGTGTCAAACTGTATTAGTTATATTTGCACAAGGTGCAGCTTTATTCTGAATTTCCCAGCATTTTATGTATCAATAGTCCAATACACAGGAAAAACTGGTCCTTTAATGTGATTTGTCACAGCTGATATTTTGGACTGTAATTTGAACTGTAATTGTTTCATTTGTTTTGCTGACATGGCTATAAAAATACATTTTTTTCCAGCTCTGTATTGTAACAAACGGTCTCGTTTGATAAAAAGATGTTGATCTGCCAAGTATAGGTTTGTGCTATGCAAGGAATGGATTTCATTTCAAAATAATATTTATTTTTAATCATTTAACAAAGTTCTATTGGAACATTTTGGTGAAATGAGGGAAAGGGCTTTTAATAAGTGCATGGCATATTTTTTTTTTTGCCAGTGACAAATAAAACAAGAAGATTCTATAATGTAATTTATCGCTGACTTATTATCTAATTAGACAGACAGACAGACAGACAGACAGACAGATAAACTGATAGACAGATAGATAGATAGATAGATAGATAGATAGATAGATAGATAGATAGATAGACGGACAGACAGACAGACAGACAGATAGATAGATAGATAGATAGACAGACAGACAGATAAACTGATAGATAGATAGATAGATAGATAGATAGACAGATAAATAGATAGATAGATAGATAGATAGACAGACAGACAGACAGACAGACAGACAGACAGACAGACAGATAGATAGATAGATAGATAGATAGATAGACAGATAGTGGTTAATTACCTTATATGATTATTTGGCAAGGCTATAAAAAATGCATTCCGCACAGCTCTCTACTGTGGCAAACAAATGGTCTTGTCTGATTAAAAATAGTTGTCCTGCCTACTGTAGTGTTTGTGCTTTGTAAGGACTGAATTTCAGTTGAGCTCAGTAATGTGTCGTATAATGTCCCGTGTTTCAGGTTATATAACCAGTCATGTGAGGAAGACTTGCCCATGCAGACCGGACCAACACTATGCTGTACCCTGGACAATGTGCCACTCATCAGGTCTGTCTGACAAAGCCTTTGTATTGTTAAATGGTCTCTTCTTTACTGAAAGCAGCATTATATAGATGTGTGTGTTTTATAGCAATGTAACAGTGTGTCATTTAACCTGTAACTGGAACTTGCTGTGACTGATTGAAATGGACATTATGCTGTAGCTGTTTTTAACGCACTTTAACATATTTTTTAGGCATATCTTAGACTAATATTTTTTATCGTACTCTACGATTGAGAATCCCCTTTCTGAAAAGCTAATAACTTTAAATAGATCTTTTTAAGAGCCACATGTATTTGCCTTGTCATATTATGGTCAGCTGATTATGCAAAGGAAAGGACAGCCTTTTAAGTGAAAAGCATTTGTGCGTTACTCACTGGTCCAGTAGGCTGAGGGTGTGATCAATTCCCAAATCACAGGATTCTCAGGGTTGTTTTAAGAGAACAGAATAAAAAATGACTGGATATTTTGCAGTCCTTCTATTCAGTCAGCATTTTTTTAATGAACCTTCTCTTCCCTTTTTTCCTGAGGTGTGTCTTATTTCACTTCCTTTCATAACGTTTTCTTGTAACAGAAATAGAGTAGAGAATAAGAGAGTGAGCACAAGGGCGAGAGTGAACAGAAACAGGAATTTTCTAGCACACATCTTTAGTGTAATGTTTTCTAGCACCACAGTGACACGGTGTGAAGTCTAAGCAATGTTTTCTGTTGAAATTGTGGATAGTGCTTCTGCAAATGGTTCTGGGCCTGTTTACCAAGGGTTGTCAAAACAAATTCCACTGTATAATAATATTTATTATACAAATGCAATGAGGGGAAGGGTTTAAAATAAATGCATAGTTTTTTTATTTTCATGTATATGTTCATAATATATGTGAATATAGATATAATATTCCTTAAAAATTGTAATCTGAAATAAATATACAGCGGGATAAACAGAAAGTTTTAAACAAAATACCTTCATCAGCTGTGCAAGAAGAGTACATTTGAGGCTATAAGTGCCTTCACTGAACCTGGACAGTTAAAGATTAGAAATAAAAACTATCTTGCTCTTTTTGGAGTCCAGTTTCGGGACATTAGAAGTTCTTGACTTGTATTTGCTTGATTTTATTCAGTATGCTGCTGCCACATGATTGACTGGATAATTACACAAATCAGCAGGTGTTCCTAATAAATTGCCTCAATAAAATTTAAAGTCTATTTAAAGTTTATTTATAGTGCCAGGCAAAAGAATTTCAGTGTATGTATCAGATGCTTCTGGTACAAGCATTGGGTCTGTGTGATGTGGTGTGTGTGTGCGCGCGTGTGTGTGTGTGTGTTTATTCTAGATCATCCTCTTCCTGGCATTGGAAGTATAGTGAAGTGGGTAAAGGGTCAGACTCAGTCAGAGACACATATATGTGAGAACAGTGGAGTCTGCAGAAGATGCTTATAAAGCCCATATGTCATGTATTTATAGAATCTACAGTACTTGACCTATAAATCAAAAAAGTTAAGAAAATGAGGTTGGATGTGAGCAGGATCATGTATTATGAGAAGGAGGGCACTGGAAGGTACAACGGAATACTTTCTTTAAAATAATGCATGACAGTAAGACAGTGTATATAGAACATGTATTTTTTAGGGAGATTAATATGATTAAATTTATAGGTCGCTAGACCTGCCATTTGGAAGCAGTATTATCAAACAAATTTATTTTACTTTCATTTTTAAACTACAATGAAATTTATTTTCTACATGTATTTTAGAAAATAAATAAATAATAATAAATAAACTACATGTATTTTTGCTTGCCTCCTCTGTTTTAGTGCTGTCTATTTGTCTTGGGGTGTGTGAGCTGATAGCTGGATGACTTGTGTGTCCTTTGTACTCTTCTTCCTGCTGCTGTGTATGCACTTCTGCCATGAATCCCGTTAGGGCCAGGTTTTGTGTGTGTGTGTAGTGTGTGTGTGTGTGTGTGTGTGTTTGTTTATGTCTAGTGTCTCGGTCCACTTTGTGCCTTGGAGTATTTATAAATGTATGTGCAGAGCTATTAATGCTTTATCTTTATGTTAGTACATTCAGAGACAGTTCTGGGACAGATTCTGGGACATTTCTGGGACTAGTTCTGGGATTTGAGAGCCTCACTGCTTAACCCTGGCACTGCTGTGTGTTTATTTACAGTAAGTGTGGCACACTACCTCCAGAGAGCTGCTTCTTCAGCCTTATCTGCAGCACGGGATCCTTCATGGGTGAGTATGTGTTTATTATTAGCAGGACATCATGTATAGGTCATTTGAAGATATTATGTCTCATTTGAACCCAGTTAGGGTTTTATTCATTTCAGTAGTTAAAGATAATAACAGATTATGTGCAAAATGTAGCATTGTTTTTTTAGCAATAAATGGGGCACCTTTTAATATATAGGACTTTTTGTGAATACTAGAAATAAAAATAACAACTGAACATGTGTGTTTGTCTAGCGACTATTAACTATTCACTAGGGAAACTATTGACTTTACTAGTGTCTCATTTTAGACACTTTTGCCTTTGTTATTTAATATATCACTTGTGAAAATGTCACACTGTTCATGTCTTTTGAGTGATCAGAAATGTTTACCTATGACTCCCTAAGCATAAAATATGTTTAAAATGCAAAATTAATTGGCAGTATATTAGCTAGAGAAGGTCTACTCACCTTTGTGATGTTTAAAGGTTTTTGTCTTATTTACAAGATGAAAATAATGCATTTTATCTTTAATGCAATATAGCAACCAACAGAATTCTAGTGTAAAAATTTACAAAAGAATTACAATAACCATATTTGCACAGTGTACACACCCCTTAATGCTTTAGCTACTTAAAGAAGCTTTTGCTTGTAATGCAACACTCAGTCTTTTGGAGTAAGAGCCCAAAAACTTGCCTCGTCTTGATTTGATTCTACACTTTCTTGAAAAAAATGCTCCAGATCTGTCAACTTGCCAGAGGATCTTCTGTGCACAGCCATCTTCCAAGTCATTCCACAAGTTCTGTGTAGGATTTAGAGCTGGGCTCTGATTGGGCCATGCCAGAACATTGATCTTCATTTTCTGGAGCCATTTCTTTGTTGTGTTTTGGGTTGTTGTCATACTGGAATGTAGAAGTCTTTTTTCAACCGTCTAAGAGAGGCCTATGAGAGGATTTGTGGCAAAATGCATGGTATTTAGGAGCTATCTATGGATTTTTTATTTTTCTGAGAAAGGCCTTCTATCTACACATCATACCCCATAAGCCCAGACATCTGAAGATTTACAATACATTGTTGTCACATGCAGGGAGTGATCAATACTTGACAGATATTCCTCCTTTTCCATTACTGTTTCCACTGGTCCCCTGGCAGCCTTCCTGATGAGTTTTCTTCTTGTACTTTTGTCAATTTTAGAAGTACATTCTGTTCAAGTCATGTCACTGTTCTACTCCATTTTCTTCACATGTTGATCAAGGTCTTCACAGTGTTCTATGGACATGTTATGTTTTGAAAATTGTTTTGTACTGAATGATACCATTTTGACAATGAGATCATACATTTTGTAAGCTCTTTGTGGACCATGGCTTCAGCAGTTGGAAGGAAAAGTTAAGAAGAAAACCCTACAGAAACAGCTGATCTTTATTTGAGACTTATCAAAATCACATCATGCAGATATCTAATTACTGAAATGTGAATATGAGTTTCAATTTGTCAAATTTAAGTGGATGTATTTTCAGTAATGAACAGAAACCTAGGTGTCTGAAAACTTATTTCCAGTCACTGAAAATGTGGTCTTTACTCAAAGGTTGACAAATTGACACATTAAAGCATTCTGGTTTATATGTATAAATTACATCTGAAATTGATGAATAAGAAAGTTGTTAGTAGATTTAGCCTGTTCTTTTATTCTTTGTCAGAATGTAGTGTTGATAAATAAGGTTACAATATGATGAGTCTTGTGGTTCACACTGTTATGATAACAAAAATGTGTTAGGAACAGGATAATATTTGAGTCAGATCTTTCTACAGTGTGAATATAACATTTTAGTCTCTGGAATAAAAATGTGAGCCTTGTTTCTGTGTATTATCTGTCATGATGTGACTACATTTGACTGCACAGTGCACATTTGAGAACATGGTGTAGGTATTGCATGGAAAATGGTATTTAACATATCACCAGAGTCTGTGGCAGTTAGGTGTGTATTTTGTGGCAGGTCTAAGAGGTCTTTTGTGTTTGGTTGTTGGTGAAATATGCCCTTTGACATACACAGTTTAGCCTAGCGGTAATGTGTCTGCTAAGACATGGAGATCTGTGTTGCCACTGATATGTCCAGTTAGTCAAGCTTTGGCTTTGTAAGACCTTTCCTTTGCAGGAGGACATGATTAAGCTATTTCTGTTTTTATCACAATCCCACAGTGTTTCAGAGGGAGAACCTCGATGGTATTTTTGTCCAACAATTTTTCATTGTATCATTATTATCAAATTCTCCAAGCCTTTTCAATATCCATGTTGGTCTGCAAGCACATCCGTTTTTTTAGAATACATGCAAAGACAAGTGGTATGTTTGCTAAAAACGGCATTGATACATGTACATGTGAGTCATCTTAGCTCTATGCAAATAAACTGTACTATTTTTTAAAGTAAGAACAAATACTGTATGATCCACATTATAGATTTCCTTCATCATTTACCAATTACAGTGAAATGCAGTGTCATTGACGGTAATTTTTGAAAAAAAAATAGGCTTGTCGGTTTGTGTTTTGGTAATTTCTCTTGTCCTGTGACAGTTGGTTATGCTGTGTTTGGGGAAGCATGTTTCATGTTTTAGACTGATACCAGTTGTTTTCTAATCCACATGTCACATGGTCATTGGTGCTTAAGATCTTATTCCAGAAGCATCTGGCTTTTTGGTTTCGGAAGAGCATTTCAAATTCGGCTTGCCCACTCATTACCCATCCTGCCTGTCTCCACTAAAGGTCAACCTTTACAAGTTTATATTCTTGCTTACATTATGTAGAGAAGACCTTTTGGTTTTGTAGGTTTGTTGAGACAGTACACACTATCAGGATTAATATTGTCACTGCGTGTCTAGATATCTAGATAGGATCTCCTTAGAGGAGCTGCTTGTGTTCCCTTCATTGCATGTTACATAATTTTCAGTGTTTTTCACTGGTGGAGCGCTCGCTGTAACAAGTGGCGCACAGAAGGAAACATCCATCAACATTAGAACACAATAACAAAGCACTGCAGGAGCTGACCTAGGCCTCTGGAGACACCCAGGCAACCTATCATCATGCTATAAAACACTGCTTTTTTCCCTTCTTTCCCTTATTTTGTATGATCACTGGCTGTAGTACAGTCTAGAGACAGAGAGATGTGGAATCTGTAACAATAAAGTGCGCAAAATCTGAAGGAGGCTGAATATTTTCTGAAGCTACTGTAGACTATGTAAATTAAACCAGAATGTTTTTCTGGTATTCCATAAATTTTTAATTTTCCACTGTTAAAGATCTAATGCCTGCGGTCTGCAAGTTACAGCCATGTAATAACACCACCCACAAATGTGTCTTATCAAGTTTAACAGGCTAGTTAATAGGCCAAGTGGGTGGCTACCACAGCTTTATTGAAGCTCGTGTTGTGGTTTGTCAACTGTGTAGTAAACCCTGCTCAATCAGTTAGATGGCATCACTTGTGATTGCCAAAGATGTAAAAAAAAAAAAAAAGTAAAGAGATCTTGAGAGCTCTTTTAGACTAAAGTGTAGATTTACTCATGGGCACTGTATACTGTGCCTAAATCAACCTTGTAATACTTGCCATTCAATCATAGGCAGTAGAGATAATAGCATACAGAATATGTTTACTTGTTAAACAAAGTTTACTTGTGAAAACAAAGCATACATACTTAAAGTGTCCAAAAATCTAAGCTATTCAGAAGTACACATTATAGCACATGTGCTCTGATCTGTTGATTTGCTGCCCTGATGTCAGAGAGTTGTAATAGTGGTGATGAAAAACCACTTGTATTTTTCTAGTTTGAAAACTAGTATCCACATAGCTACACTAATTTTTCCATAGCCATCCATGAAGAGGAAAAGCATCACTGTTTTTCTAGCTCCCTATAATATGATTAGTTACTGGCATTGGTGGTGCTTAAAATAGCATTGGCTGATACAAAATAATTTGTAATAAAAGTGCAGGCTGAGGAAGGAAAGGTGGCTAGTGAATAAACCCGGTGGCCTTTTTTTCTCTCTGAATGCCTCATTCACTGGCTCTGGCTCTGACCCAACCTCTCAGTCATTTGGGAGGAAACCATGAGAAAGCAAGACTGCTGTATTTGTTTAGAGTCAAACGCAGGGTTATTTGTCTCTGAGGTGTGGTTTGAGCTACACAGGAAAATGATGGTCAACAGCAGCATGTGTCATAGAGATCTTCACCCCCACTCCCATCCCCCTTAACGTTTGGCTTTCTCATGATAAGAATTTAGTTCAAGGAAATGTACACATACCCTTGCCTCTTCAAGGTATGGAACTTCTGCGGTGAACTGCTTGGCCTTATGTTGGTCAGACCAGCACGCATGTTTTTCTGTACAGTCCTTGCATCGATATTTTTAGCTTGCTGTATATTGTGACATTTCCATCTCCTCTTCATTGGACAAAGTCACAGATTTACAAAGTCTATTACTAGAACTGTCTATAACAATGCCCTTGAGATCTTACTCTAACCAACATTCTAAGCTAATGGTGTAAACAAGCACTTTTTTAGCTACAGCTGGGCATTGTTAGAAAGAATAAAGGCTAATTTCCTTTGCCCGGACATGTTGTTTCTTTTTCCATGCTTGTAATGTGCCTAACTTCTCTTAAATTGTTTAGATCCTGACAGAAAGGTATGGTGCCCACACACATTCTCAGAATTAGTTTTTATGGTACTTCTCCCATGGAGTACCATTTATATGAGACATCTGCATGCAAGGGTCTATAGCTGTGATAATGTTGGATGTGTTGTCTTTAGACTGTGAAGTTATTGAGGCTGTTACTACCATTAAGACATGTTTACTTGTTTACATGTTAAGGCATGTTACATTAAGGTGGTTTTGTCCTCATGGTATTCCCTAGCTGACCAGCTTCAATTATTTCTCTTTAAGCAACAGTATACAGCGAGAACAGACCAGAGCGACCAGGCCCATAGATCTCTAAGCACATAACAATCGACCTTGTTACCCCTGCCATAGGCCTCTTTTTCCTTCCCGCCACCTCATACCCTCAGCCTTCCAGGAAAAAATGAATAGTTTCTGGGGAAACAGGAGACACAGGTTTTTGTCATGCAGAATCTGGCACAGACCACTCAGACAGAGCAGAAACGTATATATAGACCGTTCAGAAAGCATGTATCCAAAGGACGATTATGTTTTAAATGTTATTAGAATGTGATCAATTATATTGTGTATAATCATTATTAAAACAGTGTCTAGTAATATAATATAATAGAGAAGCAGCCATCACTATTTGTCTGTTGTTTTCTTCCTTTCAGTGATGGTGATAGTTTTGCTGCATTATGCTCATGTGATTGAAAAGCGGCAGAACTGTGTGTTAAACACGGCTAGCCTTTCCACTGGCTGGATCTGCTCTGTGGGACTCATCATGGTGGGCAACTTCCAGGTGAGAGCAGTGTGGCGTTGCATATTTACCAAGTACATTCTTTATTGTTCTACATTGTGGAAGTCCTTATTTAGTAGTGTGTTTCTTTTGTTAGTAGCATCATTTCTGTTTTATTTATAGATGTGAAATTTATGCCTATGACTAGACCCAGACAAAGTGCATTCCTTAAAAAAAGCAGCAGTGTTTCTGTAAGACTAAGAAAAGTAGGACTGTAATCTTCAAATGAACCATGTACAAACACTGGAGTCAGGTAAGTAATGTTTAAAAAACCCAAACCAAGTTGAAAAGATCTACTAGAGACATACTTTATATTATGTTGACTGTATTAATGTCACAACGTTGTCTCCAGTTTGAGCACAAAGCTTGGGCTGCCTTATCCTAGTTTGAATAGGAAAAGGATTCTGTGTGGAGTCATCCAGACAACAGGAGGAGTGTGACCAGGTGTAACCTATAGCTGTGCATTTGCACGCTAACTTCTTTTTACCAGTCTTTGCAGGTCACATTCATGCATTCACACACCTAGTTACACAGCTGCTCCCTGCTGATCTGTCAGTGATTCGGACGTACCCCGTCTCTGTTCTAAAACATAGACCTCTGATAACATCTGTATAAAATCTGTATGTCACTTAAGTTGTACTGTACCACAGTAATTTCAAGTTGGAAATGGATAACAAGTGCTCTAATATCTACTGTATATCGTTCACCCGAATTCAATAAGTATATAATTTCATATTTTCAGCTCCTGTATACTGAGGAAGATGCAAAAATAACACTAACATTGTCAGTGTCCACATATTTATGGACCCGAATGTACAGATTTATTATTTATAAACTCTTGCATACATTGGTTATCGGTCTTCAATTGGGTGCTAAATTGTATGTGTTGTGCATATACCTTTAACAACAAAATGCATTCTTTTTATTTGTTGATTGATGCTGTAGTTGGCATTGTAAAATCTTAATCTATGTGCCTCTGTTGAACTCTGAGCACCTGCCCATTTAAAGATTTCTGCATAACCCCACTGTGAGCTATACATTTCAAGCTGAGTGTGGCCAGATGTTTGTGTCTCTGGAAGAAGAAATACATCTAATAGCTTTAGATGAATGCAGCTAGGCTGTTTAATGTGTTACACTTGAATCTACTACAGGGGAATTAGCACTGTGTTGCTATGTTTTGGCTTGTGTGTACACAAACGTGTATACAAGAAAGTATTTGGTGCTTAATATTGAGTTGACCTTATTTTCCTGTACCCCGGTAGCTATTGTTCTCTTGCTCAGCTGAGATGGAGCTCTACCCTGTCTTAATGTTTTTCTGTCTTTGTGGGGTTTTTTTTCTTTTTTTTCTCCTGGGTTGTTGTAGTTCACAGATTTGTAAGAGGCTCTGTAAACCTCTTGTACCCATAGAGAATCACTAAACAAAAGGGCACTGTTTTACTCTGTGGAATCGACATCTTTTACCATTATTTATGAATCAGTGTTGACTCTTTAGAAACAGAGTTTTAGGCAGCTGTAATGTTTGGACACTTGGCTGAATGCCCAGTGTGCAAGCAATGCAGGGAGGTCGGCCAATAGGGCACCAGACAGACATTTTTATGGCCCAGTTGCCATAGAGACAGAAGGGGAGAGCAAGTTCTCCTTCTCATACTATCACCGTCCACCTCTTAACTATACAAATTCATCATCTGGATGTCTGAGAGAGTATACTGGTTGAAAGTCTGGCTGGGTATCTGTTTTTGTAGGAGGACACTGGCACATACAGTTCATCCGTCAGTCTTTCATTTACCTTGCCATGTTTATATGATTTTACCCCGAGTGATAATTTGGTCTTTTTAAATGTTAGGAGATTCTGCAGTTGTTGTGTTTGAAGTTTATTAAAGGTTGCATGTCATTTTGGGAATCATCACTGCAGTCTCGTGTCTCCAGGAAATTAAAATCACGTATTTGCATCAATGTCTTTATGTGTGGAAACCAGCGCTGTGTGCCAAGCACAAGAGTTCCATGTTTGGTTGGAATACATGAAGTCTGCAAACCATTAAGTCTGTGTGTGTGTGTGTGTGTGTGTGTGTGTGTGTGTGTGTGTGTGTGTGTGTGTGTGTGTGTGGGAACCCTTCCACACAGAGCCTTTTAGGAGCAATATGTGTACACAACCAGTTTCCTCATACTTGTCTGTTCACATGGCTACTACCAGCCTTATAGTGCTTCAGTGCAAAGTCTGTTAACACAAACTGAAATGTGAATAGCGATTCCTGCTGCCAAATAAGCCCCCACCCTCATGTCTTTTTATAGAGAGGAAGCAGAATCCACTGAAGCCCATTGGCTCTCTAGGTTTTTTGACCAAACATTGTTTTAAACCTTTCAACAAAGTCCTATACTGCACTTCTTAGAATTTAGTTATATTACATATAGAATATTACAATATATTGTATCCTAATAACTCAGGGAATTTTGCTGACTATGACAACTTTGTCTCTTTACTACGATAATAAAAAAAACAAAAAACAGGATGCAGTTTTTTTTAGTAAACTTTGTTACAAAACAGGAGAATTTGCTGTGTGGTTCAATGACACATGGGTGCTGTGTGTGTTGAGTTTGTAATGGGAAGCAGCAAACAGGCAGGCGAGCCAGAGCGGGAAAATGAATTCTGGTTACCACATCTGTACCTCATCAGCCAGCCTGTACTTCCAGAACATTCCACTGAGATGCTTGCCATGCAGGATGTCAGTATAACCAGCTTCAAGCCACCAAACACGTGCAATACACATTATTTCTTAGAGAAAGTTACATAATAAGCCTTTCATGATTTTACTGAGACCAAAAAGAAAAGCGTCTTGCTGTTACAGGTGTGCAAGGTGTGAGTTGCTGGAGATTCTAACAAACCTGCCTGTGCATGTTAGGAAGGCAGCGCCACGTTGCGCATTCCCTTGTCTAATTAGTGACATTTATAGCTTTACGAAACATACTGCAGATTTTTTCTTTTTTTCCTTTTCATTCCTAAGACTATTCCTAAGATAGTATCAAATTAAACCATGACTTCATGACAGGATTTCAGAGTAAATCAATGCAATGTTATTTTCACTGTTACCAGACGTTAAAGCATCCACCTTAAATAAATCCAACAAATGAATCCAACCTGTTCTACAGCATGGCATTTCACTCGTCAGGGATGGGACTGTCTGTTGTTCTTTAGCAATTTACCACAGTAATAGCAGCCATCTTACATTTGGTGGTTTTCTTACTTGGAATGACTCACTTCCTTTCATGTTAAAAATGAAACCTCTGAAACACTTGTGGTGAGTGAGATCAGTCAGAGCATTAGTTCTGATTAGTACAACCTTTGTGAGAGGAATGTGCATGGTTTGGTCTTGTCGTGTCTTTTACTTTGGGGATGGGATCCACTGAACACAGACACACTTAAGCCTGCCCTTGAACCTGCTGCACACCTGAAAGTAGTGGACACCTAATAATGTGTAAATAATCACAGGGAATTCAGTTAGCACCATTTACATTTCCTAATGATTTCAGGAATTTTGAATATAAACTGTAGGAGTAGTTTCTCTCTAGATCCTCTCTATTGTGAACCATGTTATGTTGCAGAGAGATTAGTGGAATTGGAGAGTTTTGCTGCTCTCTGCTGGAGAGGCTAACAAGCAGCTCATAGGCCTACAGCAAAGAAGTAAACTGAGCAGAGATTGTTAACCTTACTTACTTAGGGCACCTACATCACATGCTGGGTATTTCCACAATGGAAGAGTTTACTGTAACAACACATGTTCTGTAGGGACACTTTTACAGTCTAAATCACACAGACCTGTTTGAAATATACTGATTGAGTTTGTTTTCCTCAGACTTCAGAGCTCCATACCACTGAGTGCTAAAAGAAACTGCCACAGGGAGGTCCATGTGCACTGTAACTATCTCTTGTGCAACACGGTGGTTTTAACATAGTTTTACGGAAACTGTTCAAACTTCTGGCTCACATAAACCACAAAATATAACAAATGATCAGAGGGAGTGTTCAACACGTCACTGTATTTGATGCTGTCATCACACAACACACACACATTTCAGTGGAAAATATTACTAATGACTACATTTCCTGTGTGTGTCTGTGTGTGTGTTGTTTTATATTTTGTGATTTATGTGAGTCATAATTACGAGTGAGGAAGCTGCAAATAACAGGGAAGAGTGAGAAATATGCTACAAGGCTGTCAAAAATCGAGAACATGACATTTGCTCAAATTGTTTAGATGTGTGTTTATGAACAGATATGAAAAGTCACAATGCTATGGGCTAATTTTCATCACATGTATGCATCTTTTTCTGTGTTGCAATTTTATGATCTGGATCATTATATGGATCTTTAGCTTCAAACTGATATTATAAAATGTATTCTCTTGTGTGTTCCAGGTAGATAATGCAAAGGTGTTACATTATGTTGGGGCCGGCATGGCCTTCCCCACCAGTGTGCTGTTTGTGAGTGTGCAGTCTGCACTCACTTATAAACTGGCCAAGACTCAGGGTGAGTACAATATGGGCCATCTGCGTCTCATCATGACCCTGCTGGCGTTCGTAGCACTGGTGCTCAGTATCCTTCTCAGTGATCGAAATGTAGTACAAAATAACATGTAATACACTATATGGCCAAAGGTTTGTCCACACCTGACCATAATACTTTTATAATATTGTGTTTGTTTAACATCTAATTACAAATTCTATAACAGACTTCATTCTTCTGGGAAGAAAATGTATTTAATTTCATAACAAACCTTACAATGTGGGAAAAGTGTGATCTCTGTGATTTCAACAGTGGCATGGTTGTAGGTAGAGATGGGCTGGTTTAAGTATTTCAGAAACTGCTAATCTCCTGGGATGTTCACATACAACAGTCTCTAGACATTACACAGAATGGTGCGTAAAACAAAAAACATTGTGTGAGCCACAGTTCTGTGGGTGGAAACAGCTTGATTAGAGACATCAGAGGAAAATGGCCAACTCGGTTTGAGGTCTTTTGATTTTCTCAGCATTCTAGCGACTGCAGTGTCCCAGGAGATCAGCACTTTGAGTCACAGACATCACTTTTTTTCATTCTTATGTTTGATGTGAACATTAACTGAAGTTAAGCTAAGTTGGTGTATGATTTTGCATTGCACTGCTGCTACATGATTAGAAAACTGCAGAGATAAGCAGGTGTACAGGTGTTCCCAAAAACTATAGGTAAAGAAATTATAATAATGACACCTTAGTGGGTGGGATAGCTTGTTGTTGTGAGAATTCCTTAACTCAGTTGTTTTCAAGGTGGAGTTTTTTTCGTCCAGGAGAGTTTTGTCCTGCAGCACGCCTCAGCCATCTTCGAGTGGGTCTTCTGTGTCATCATCATGCTGTTTTACGGGACGTTTGCCTTTGAGTTTGCCAGTATCTCCAGCAACACCATGATGGTCTTGGCCAGAGGAGGAGCTTTAGGTAGCAGCAGCCAAGATCACAAAATTGAGTCCCTCGGTAGAACCAGTCAGCACCAGCCGGAGAACATGTCCATGCTTTAACCTCATAGAGGGAGAGTTGGCACAGGCCTGCCCATGCTACTCTCTCTCTTTCCCTGTTTCTTATACACATACATGTACAGTAGGGTGCAGAGGAGAACACTAGTTCAACAGAGGACATCAGGCCTACTTTTACTCTTAATCTGAGATCATTTTTGCCAAAGGACTTTGCACACATTTTTGCACATTCTTGAGACCAAATAATTGTCTATCTTCAGTGTCACTCACTTTATAGCCCATAAACTTGTGGCTGTAATGCTTAAAGAAGCAGTGTTATATGCACTGATGTGGTATGTGGTGTTGGCTTTTTGAATGTTGATGGTATCGGAATTGAGAGGGTGCAGTCTGTTACAATGTGACAGCGACAGCAGTTAATAACACAGGCCTGAATACTTGGCTGGGCACCGAGACCATTCTGTGCCAATTCTAGATTCATGCCAAAAAAAAAAAAATCTGGAGTTTATTTCTGAATTTTATATTCAATTCCATTGACTAGATATATGGCTTTTGGTTATGGTTAATATTCTCACACACAGAGGTGCTTTCTGTTCATTGCATATTCTGTTCAGGGCGACTATCGTTACCATTGTGCCTTACAAAAACGGGGCCAAGCAAAGCTGTCTGATGGACACCATTTAATAATTTCTAATTCCATATTGTTGATTATATTGTCCAATGTTTCAAAAATGTACTTCTTTTGTTCTAAATGTTGTCATAAGAAATGCCAATAAGGCCAGCAAACGTTAAATTTACACTAATGCAGAACATTCCCATATTTGCTGTATATTTGAATTGTGGGTTTGTAAATCAGATTATATTCTTGCTCATCTCTGTGCGGGAGAACAGTCTATTGAGTATATTGATTGTGGACACTGGTGTTTGATTGGTATCTGATTTGATTGAGGGTCTGTTTACATTTCCTGTCACGTTGGTTTTTTATCCAATCCCAGTTAAAGAGGAACAGTACAGATCCCACTTACAAGATACACCAGATCTTGTCTCATGTGCTTTTTCAATCTGCATTATTTTGTCTGTAATTTCCACACCTTGTATTTGCTCATTGTGGTTTCACTTGTAAGATTAATCTGTCTTAATCTTGTGAATAGGATCCTAAATGTGATCTGTTTTGACAGTATGTCTTGCAGCAGGTCTGCAAGTCTGTTACACAAAAAGCCATTTTTTCCTGATAGATGTACTCTATTACTTGATTACTCTTCTTGTTGGATGCTGATTTAAGTGCCCTTAAACAGAAATCCTGTTACCCTGTCTCTATATTCTTAGGTTATGTTTAATTTACTCCATATGTCTTTATCAACAAAAGGCAAGTCTAAGGTCTGTTGTGATTGTTTTAGCTTCTAGTTAAATCCTCAGGTAAATCTGTAATACCAGCTTGGAGTCATTGCTTTTAATAAAGTTCATTTGATCAAGTGTTAACTAAAGAGTGAACGTTTTGCAGTAAAACTGGCATACGCGTGAAGTACGTATTACATCTGATTTGTAGGAATATTTACACTTTCATGGTCTGTATGTTTCATGTAACTGTTTACCTGTTCATAGCTTTAAATGTACAGAACCTCTGATGACAGTTTTGAGGACATGGCTGTCTGTCACTTAACTTGATCCATTTTATGTGCTATTTCTTTAACCCAGACACAGACATTTTCTGCTGAGCAAAGAGTGATAATACATTCAAATTTCACTAACACAAACAAGAAGTACAAATATACAACCTCAGTGCACATGTGTGACACACATTGCAGATATTGGGTAAAATAACTGATATGCTGGCTATAAAAAGGGCACCGTCCTGTGCCTTAAACCAAAGACTGAAAGTTTTTTTTTGTTGTTTTTTTTTTTTTTTTTTTGATAAAATGTAGATATGATTTATTGTATTGTATATTTGCCTTAAGCTAAGCAAAAATAAAGCAAATATAAAGAAATCTGCTGACCAAGTCTTCTGTTTTGAATTTGATGAATTTCTTTATCTGTCTCAGAGTGAGATGTAGATTATGTAGTGGCATTTTGGCAAATGAAAGAGAATGAAAAAACTGATTTCTGGCTTGACCACATTTAATGCTATCTATATATACATATATAGAGAGAGGGGGAAAGAGGAGCAAATGTTTATTTGTTTCTTCTTTTAACTTGAAAATTAACAGGAAATGTTAGTATTTAGTTTCTGAACTATGTCAAGGTCACTATGTAAGCATGCTTGTGATATTGTCCATATTATCACCTCAGCACAAAATTTCTGATTATTTGATTCTTGTCACTTTCATTAAAGCATGTGTTCAGAAGACATGCAATGGATTTGATCAATCATGGATGCTCCAATTCAAGCGAGTGCACACAATCAGTATAGCGAAGAGAGGACATATCAATACTGACAAAATCATTTAAATATTTCATGTGAAGATTCTGTAATTTTAATATCATTTGTAATGAATTAAAAAAGAATTAAATGGCTAAAAGTATTTTCACTAGTACTCTTAGACTTTTGTGAGTGTATATTTGGGGCATTAGTGCATAAATTTAAGCACTGCTTTATGCAAATGGTTAGAGACATTTTTGGATGGACTACCCATGAATCAATAACGTGTGCATAATAGAGGTTCTGATTAAATAGCTTTTCAGTTTATTAATAATTATTCACAATTATTTACACAGATAAAATCACATATGACAAAGACAGGTCACATATGAAAATAACAGCAGGACAAAATACCTTATTGCAATTACATATATATTGCAATTGCAGTATTGTAAAAACAAACAAAAAAAAGGATATTTGCGCCCTTTGTTTTGGCCTGCATTATAATGAGAAATATTATTTGATTGGTCGTTTGTTTATTGTAGCACCTAGTAAGGCATAAGACAATAATGATTTTAAGACAAACTGTGCAGTTTTCCATGCAGAAAAGCAGCAGAACCTTTTTGTGGTCATGATAATAATCAACAACAATACAACTGCACTTCAACTAGAAAACAGAGTTAATTTGTGTTTTGAGACTGCTTGAAGGTTTTGAAAATGTCTAATTAACGCAAGGATTCTAAGAAGTAACCTAATCAGGCGCTAAGTAGAAGCTGCTATGGTACTTAAGACTTAAGAGACAATAACTGACTGCACTTACAGCTTATATATTGCACACAATTAAGATATGACTGACTCTGAATTAGAGCTGGGCTCAGCTGGCACTGCATTTATTTCCTGAGCAGGACAAATTTGAAAGGTAGTTGTTGTTATGGAATTTCTAGCCAAGTGGCCTTCACAACACTGTTACAGGTTTGCATGATAAAATAAAACAGGTCTTAGCAAAAATGCTGCATTGACTACAGATATGGAAAATACACTATAGGTCAAAGTTTGTGGACACTTGACCATCACACCAGTTTATGCTCCTTCTCCTAAAGTTGGAAGCACCTGATTGTGTATGATATCTCCGTACGCTATAGCATTTTCCATTCACTGTAATTACGGGTCCCCAAACCTGATTCTGCATGTGTACTAAGTGAATCCATAAAGACAAAGTGTGCCAGACTGCAGTAGAACAACTCAAGCGGCCTGCTTGGAACCCTTACCTCAACCCCACTGACCACCATTGTGATGATTTGGAACAATGACTGTGCCACAGGCCTCCTCACCTGACATCAGTGCCTGACCTCGCTAATGCTGTTGTGGCTGATTGTGCAAATTCCCACAGTCACACTCCAAAATCTAGTGCAGAGTTCTTCTGTCTTACCCACAAAGGGCCTTTGTGGTTACAAGCTGTTATTCTAACCGATTAGGAGCCACACCTGATTCCACATGTTTAAACAGTTCAGCTTGGTCTTCACTCAACTGTTTTTAAGCATGGATCCCATAAAGCTGGTATGAAAGCATGCACCCACACCTGCCATTTGCTGATAACCTTGAAGACCATTGATCTAGTGTAAAGCTTTACCAGAAGAGTCTGGAATGGGATGTTCAGTAAGCACACTTGGGTGTGATACTTAGGTGTCCACATACTTTTAGCCATATAGTCTATTTTGCATGGGCTACTCCTTCTAAAAAAAGATTTCTTCATTGCAGCAGAAAATTGTCATTCACTTTTTCAGATAAATATAATGGCATTCAGATGGTGATGGTGAGGTGAGTAAAGACAGAGATAGAGATGGGAGAGGGCAGGATTGTTCTGTTAGAGGTCTTTATGGTTGTATTCTGGATGCATTGATCTCAAGCCTTGCTCAGCTTAAAATACAAGGGTTTTGGGAACCTCCCAAGTAAATTCAGGCCGTCCAAAGTGACCATAACAGGCAGTCTTCTGGTAAATGGGCCTCTTCAGTTTTAGGTCCCTGTCAACAGAAGTAATTTATTACTGTTTACAGCTTAACATGCTTCACATGGGTTCACAGGCAGCGACCACTAGCTAGCATTGCTCTAACTGCAATGGAGAGAGGAGAGAGGGTAATAAAGGAGATACAGTAGAGAGGGTATAAGGAGAGAGGGTAATGACACAGTTATCCAGGTCCTGGATGGCTGCAGCATGACTGGGATTCAGAACTCACAATCTCCAAACAAAAAGGTGAACTTTTACTACATTTATGGCTTCTAAAAGCTGATGTTTAGTTTTTTAAAGTGAATTCTAGCCTCTTCTGTATCTGCATCTGTTTATCCTTTGTGATCATTTGATCAAATGTAAACACTTGTTCTATAAAGGGAAACAAAGTTATTTTATCTTCTTATATAATGCAATACAATTTTACTACAATTTTATAACAGGAATATGAATATGTATCAGTGTTAAATGAACATGTGGAGCGGGTGTTGTTGATTTTTCCTGTATTTGTATTATTATGAAATGTTATGTGAACGTAGCATGTTTTGAGTGTCTTGTAAATTGTGCTGTTAATTCTTACTCTTCATTTGTGATTTCTACTACTTACGTATAACACATATTTTAATAGCTTACCTAACAATAACACCAGGCCGAAGGTCAAAGTTTTTGTTGACAATATGGAGCAGTTCTTTCTCTGTTTTCTCAGATGAACCATAGGTAAAGAGTGACACAGACAGTGGGTGGGTCACTCCAATAGCATAAGACACCTGGACAAAAGACCAGTCATTGTTTTATAACAGTGTAATTATTTATTTTTATCCTTAATACAAGTTTTTTGCACTCTGCCTTCTTCTACTATGTGTGATGTATTTGTATTTCAACCTTTGGACAGATAATATTTTACCTCACCTGTACAAGAACTCTCTTGCAAAGTTTTGCTTTGACCAGAGACTTGGCCACCCAGCGGGCAGCATAAGCTGCAGATCGGTCCACCTTAGTGTAGTCTTTTCCAGAGAAGGCTCCACCACCATGGGCACCCCATCCACCATACGTATCCACAATGATCTTCCTCCCAGTGAGTCCAGCATCTCCCTGAGATTTAACCAAGTTCCCATTAATGAATTAAATCCAGTGCAAATGTAGGCATGAAGAAAAGTCCAAGATCTCACCTGAGGCCCTCCAATAACAAAGCGGCCACTGGGCTGTAGATGGTATATGGTCTTGTCATCAAGATACTTCGCTGGCACTACAGCCTTAACGACTTTCTCCTTTAAAATCTTCTTCTGCTCCTCTAGTGTGATATAATCATCATGTTGGACTGAAATGACCAGAGTGTGCACGCGCAAGGGAATCATTGCTCCATTCTCTTGACTGTAATGTACAGTCACCTGCAGGTATGAAGAACCCCAAGCATATTTTAGGAATATTGACTTAATAGCCCTCTCATCTCAAAGTTCTTAAACTTAAAATGGTGGTAAGCAATATATACCCTTGCACAGCTGGGCTGTAAGTAAGAATCTACAGAGTCTAAACACAGTGAGCAAAAAAAACCACAGGGGACACAAGCTTGGGTTGCTGGTAAACTCTAAAACTGGGGTTTCCATTTTTATTCACAAAAGCTGGTGTGTGTGCAAGTTTTCATTCTAATCAGTCAGAAAACACACCTGATTCCACCTGTTTAGTCAGTTGAGCTTGCCTTTCAGTAGACTCAGGTGTGGCTCCTGTTTAGTTGGAATGAAAACCTGCAAGTTTAGATACCCCTGCTCTAAAGGCAACACCAACAATATTGGCAAAATTCCAGGCAAATGGACCTTGAATGTTATTTTCAGGGTCATTGTCACCACAGTTATAAACAAATCTTTTACATTAGGAAATGTATTTCACATAAATATTGGTTAAAAGATGACCACAGCAGGGGATAGGATGTTGTCCACATTGTCACAATTGCAGAAAAGGCTTGATTCAAACCTGTGTTTTGGAATCAGGACGGAGCCAAGGAATAGTGCCATCACGACGCATCTCAGCCATCTTGGCATTAAGTTTGTGGGCAAGAACAATGGTTAGAGGCATGCACTCCTCTGTCTCATCAGTGGCATATCCAAACATCAAACCCTGCCAAAGCAAAAATTATAGGGTGATCATCCATTGTAGTTCTAGCCAATACATTACTTCACACAGTTATTCATTTTCTAGTTTTTACCTGGTCACCAGCTCCAATGTCCTCTTCATGCCGATCGATATATACACCCTGTGCAATATCAGGAGACTGCTGCTCAATAGCCACCAG
The DNA here is from genome assembly GCF_030014155.1 of Tachysurus vachellii. NCBI lineage: Eukaryota > Metazoa > Chordata > Actinopteri > Siluriformes > Bagridae > Tachysurus > Tachysurus vachellii. The sequence continues at coordinate 12,625,459 of NC_083465.1, read as the reverse complement.
TACATTGCAGGTCTTATAGTCAAAACCTAAGATCAGATAGAAATGTACTCAAAAAACCCCCCAAAAAACCATTTAATACACTTTTCCAAATGACTGAAACTCCACTTGTCTGACTATTCTTGCCTTTATCAGAGTCATCATAACCAATGTGTTTGATGGTATCCCTCACAACTTTCTGGTAGTCCACACTGGCCTTGGATGTGATCTCACCACACAGAAGCACCATACCAGTCTTACAGATGGTCTCTAATATGTAAGATAAACAACATAATCAGAGACTCTCTTAGACTAGGCAATCAAGTCTCTCAAAATATATCATGATTAACAACAACCTAGAAAAAAATTGATGGATCCGAATGAAGACCTGTGTTAGGAGGTTTACATTAGAGAGATCATCAGTGACTATTGCTTGAAATGAAAGAGAGAGTAGTAATGTGTATAAGGCAGTCGATGAGAGTTTATTACTTATGTACTAACCACAGGCCACTTTGGCATCAGGGTCCTGCTTTAAATGTGCATCAAGGACAGCATCGCTGATCTGGTCACAAATCTTGTCTGCAGAAAGCAGGAACAGAATAAATACCTACTTTTATACAAAATTTTAACTGCAGTCAGGATTTTATTTCACAGTATGTATCGCTAAGGTTTTTGCATCATTAAATCTGTAAATCAATAAAACACTCACTCACTCACTCATTTTCTACCGCTTATCTGAACTACCTCGGGTCACGGGGAGCCTGTGCCTATCTCAGGGCATCAACCCATTGCAGGGCACACATACACTCTCATTCACTCACGCACTCACACACTACGGACAATTTTCCAGAGATGCCAATCAACCTACCATGCATGTCTTTGGACTGGGGGAGGAAACTGGAGTACCCGGAGGAAATCAATAAAACATAAAATTGAATTTAAAGAAAGGAGCTAAAGGGCATGTATATGTGATAGAAAAGTAGTTTTAATGGTTGCAGTTATTAAGACTCTGTAATCGGTTATTAAGTGACATTTTACTATTATAAAAATATCAGGAAAAAAGTTCAGGAAAACTACAGTTTTTTTATTTCTTAAAAAAAGAGAATTATATTTCCCTTTTATTTGTCCTAATTCTGTATTTTATATGCCCTTATTTTAACCTGGGCTTTTCATCCATGCTAAGAACTGGAGAATACTTTCATGCTTTTATGCTTTCTCTGCTTTTAGCTGATTCCATCACATTCTGAATTGTAGCAACAGCTTGTGTGTATTACATCAGAAACAACAAGGGCAAACAGCCTCTGAAGCTTCCTGAGGCCTGAACATCAATACTAACCAATGGAGTCATGATTATGCTGCGTGTTTAAAGGTGAACCAGAAGGATTATACATACGTTCTGCTTTTCCCCACATCAATAACCCACATCATGATTTACTGATTGAGTTTCAAAGGTTGTCTAAGAGACCCAGGGGCTTCATAAGAGATTTTCCTCGCTTACTCTTTTATACATTTGACTTGGCATTTGACCTTAGTAAGAGCAATCCAACAATGGCCTTTAATCAGTTTGGACACACTTTTAAGTTTGCTGGTTTTACGATATGAGCCAAGAATAGTCCCTTCTACTGATAATAAATTGTAGGTCTGGCTAATTCCCACACAAGACTGCAGAAATTTGTGTTCTTAGTAAAAAATTAACACAGTCAGTGCCAAGGTCGATTCTTTGAAGCATGTTATCTGATGTTACCTCAGGTATCTGATGTACATTTTTTTAATCTAATTCATATTTTGTTTTCTTTTTTCTTCTTGATTCTATTTTTTCTATGCAGACAGACAAAAAGTGTTTTACTACCTGTCATACTGTGTATGGTTATGTAAAAATACTATAAATATTTCAATGGTTAATTACCATCTAAAAGCAGGGTGTTTGTAAGCAATGCCGTAGTACTCACTGAATGAAATACCATCTAAGTCATAATCGAGTGAGGCGACACTAACCACGTGCTCAATCCTTTTCCACAAATCTTATTTTAAGCACATGTCATACATGGTCACTAGGACTTAGGAGTTACAGGTGTACATTACAGCACCATATACAATCTAATCTGCATTTTGTTAGCATTTTTTTCTTTCACGTGAGGGAAATTAGCCAACACTGCCCAATTCTCTCAATGAGCACTTGTTGAAGCAAGTATCATGCTGTGTCAGCAAGTAGCTATTGGTTTGTCTGCACGTGTTGAGCTACACAGGAAATCACAGAATTCATGGCAGGTTATTACAGAATGGTGTAATTAAAAAACATTTAATAGCTATCATCTCTGCTACAGATGTTTTGTGTAATTAAAGCCTCACCTGGATGCCCTTCTCCCACTGACTCTGATGTGAACATGAAAGAACCATCATCTGTGAAGTCATTCCTTGTATTCATGTTTGTAGTTTAAATCTGAAAATTTCAGAAATGAACGAGAAAGCTATATCTAAAAGGGAATTTAAAGTTGTTTTTCCCCTAAAGTGCAGCTGTAATGTATAAACAATTATAATCCTTCAGATTTTAGGATCTCAGATTCAGCAGTCAGATCACTAAATATCAACAGGTCTTTAAGCAAGCATGCTCCTATTTATGGCCAGGAGTACACACACACACACACACAAACACACACACACACACACACACACCCACACACACACACACGCACACACACACACACACACACACACACACACACACACACACACACACACACACACACACATATGCCTTATGTGAATTTGTGAGCTTGAATGTTCCAGGGGGAGTTGTTGGAGGGAGGGGATTCAGAGTTTAATGGCATGCTGTTAACCCTTTGTTGTCTAGAATGTAGAATGAAGGGTATTGGTCTATGGTTGGATCCAATGCATTATAAAATAAGTTGTTTATAATGAGAAATATCTAATAATAATAATAATAATAATAATAATAATAATAATAATAATAATAATAATAATAATAATAGCCTTTACATAGCAAATTATTTACTGCAGTTATTCAAATGACAGTTTTGGCATGGTATCTGATACATTCAACTGTAATAAAAGGGAAAAGATCCTCTGCTCTAAAACTGTTTTAAATAACAGTGCAGTTAATTTGTAATTTTCAGTCAATGAGTATTAACTATGTTGTGTATTAATGGCATGCAATATTTATTATTAAAGGCCAGTTCTACTAAAATATGCTAACTATGGCTACCACACTTTCCCTCATCATTCACATAAACATGTCAATATTAACTATTGTCACAACCAGGGTAGGAAGGAAACAAACCCGTACGCAGGATAGCTTCAAAGGAATGGGGTTTAATAAATAATAAAGACAACACAGTAAAAAACGAGAACTGAAACAATAGAAATGACGACGCTGATCCCTGACAACTATATTACTAGTAATTAAAATTGCTGCTGATCAGTATGACTTCCATACCCAAATCTGCCATTTATGTGGAATTTAATCCAGTTCACACTGCGTCCATGGGCAGCTATGACCCCATGGATTCAAATCACACACAATAAACAGAAACACAACAGAAGTGAGATAAGACTGAAGCCAGTCTTGATATGGGTGTAATTATAACAATACCATGCTTATGAAATTGAGTACCATGCATCAGAGCATCACATTTGCAACTTCACCTGAAGATCATGTATACAATGTATAAATTTAACATTTATTAGGTTACAGCATTGTTGTGCCTGGGAATGGATATGTGTCAAATGGTGACAAAACCTTTTAGTACGATCCTATAGCAAGATTTATTTTGGTGGTGAGCAACTGGTTGAAAAGTGCAGAGCATGAAAATCCTGTATGCTATTGGACAGCCTGCTATGTTAACCCACGCTGGACAAAGTGACTGCATGCTGCTTTGAATAAGATATCACTATTTGATTTGGCTTTAGACTCATACACCCCATTTAGAACATTTTGGAACAGCAAGGCCAATTCCATGTAATAAAGACAACAATTCTGTTTGAGATCAAAAGATTTTGAGATGATAGATCAGAATTTCATTCATAAACATTGCATAGCAGACCATGATTAGAAACATAATGTGAACAAAAGTATAAAGAACAGGTTGTTTTCCAGTGAATTATAGTAAATAACCCTTAATATCTGGTTGTATATATCCTGCTTAAAATAACTGCATCAAGCTGGTGACCCAATGACATTGCCAAACTATTTCATTCTTTTTTGTGATGGTTTTCCAGGCTTGTACCACCACTTGTCTTCTTTTCATGAGATGCTGATTTTGGCTGGTGATTGACTTGGCCAGTTTAAAAACTTCACTTTTTCCCCTGATGTAGTCCTTTGTTGTGTTGTCAGTATGTCTTGGGTCATTGTCTTGTGTCATCTTGGGTCATCATGTTTGTGTCTTGTGCTATGGCCTTTGTTTCTTTGAACGGTGGATTGTGAAGCCTTAATCTCTGCCATGTGGAGGTTGCTGGTGATGTCACTGACTGTTGTTTTAGGGTTTTTCTTCACAACTTTCACAAGGTTTGACATCAAATGCAGTTGTTTTCCTTGGTTGACCTGCTTGAGGTCTAGTAGGAGGACACTCCAAATTGTTGTATTTGCTATGCCGAGTGCTTGTGCAATGGCTCTGATCGATTCTGTGTTTTATTTCACATCATGTTTCTCCCATAGATATTCTCCCATTTATCCTTTTTAATGACAAATGCAGTCTTCACATGTAAAATCCAAGGCTCTAACCAAAAGTGATTCAGAGCTATTAACCGTTTAAACAATCAGTCTTACAGGGAACACGTGTCAGTCACATGTTCTAATATAACTTAAAAAATGTATGAAATCAAACACAATGCCGTGTGCTAAGCTACTTGAAACGGTTAGATATCACAAAAGAAGTGTCATCCCTACCCTGAGTAACATATGCATTGTGGACAATAATATAGGAGCTGAACACAGGGGACTAAAACAAGAAGTTACTGACTGATCATTAACTGAACTGAATCTTTTTGCCAGAGAAGACAGAATCAATCTGTCTAGAGAGTAGAAAGATAATCGTATCAGTGCTATGACCTTGCCAATATTTCCTCTGGTTATGTGTCAGCATTGATAATTAAAAGGAGTACACTATTTTGTATGGTATCTCCATATAGATACATAGTATTGTTACTATATGTTTAATTGACATCAAAATATTTGATCTCCAGTTGCACTATGGTCATGTTAAATGATATTTGAACTGATTTAAACTTTAAACTATGACCTTAGCTATGCTCAGCAAGCATGATGTGGCTGGAAGGTAATACAAAGTGCAACATTTCTTAGATAAGAATGGTATAAAGTCTCAACTAACTGTGTAATATTTGTGAATATTGTTCAGCAAATACAACAAAAGGTTTTGGTAGATTACAAATGTTATGATTTATACAATTTTACTAGTTTCACTACTAACCTAAATATACTAGTGTTCTCTGAGGTCAAGTTGATGTCTGTCAGCAATCTCAGTGCACCAGCAGCTTGACTAAACAGCAGGGGAAATTTAACAAATGGGCAGCTGTCCCTGTCGTTCTAAAGTTCAAGGCTGTATCGTGTGTACATGTTTACTGACTAAAATTCTCATTAATCTTGCTCAACAGGATAGAAATCAATCTACTATTGTTTATCATGAATTTATAAAAGTGTTCTCAGTCCCTGGAAAGGGGACTTCTAGGAGCTAGTATCATGTGTATCATGACTAGTATACTGATTTATATCATGTATAAATAGTTTTGTATGTTGCCAAACTCATGCTGTAGCAAAGCATAACAGGGTCTTGGCTTCCTTTCCCCTGTGAGCATATGCTGCCAGTATGCTATCCTGCCATTTGTACAGAGGAGTGTGTTTTTCCAGCCAATGCCTGACTGACGTTGTTACCCTAAGAAGGTGGGGTCCATATCTTTACTGCTGATAGGTTCCTCAGCCAACACCGCCCTATAACTGGTCTTGGGAAAAGAAATGTTATGTGAATGAAACAGCTAGAGCTTTACATGCATACTAGCTCCAGGATCAAGGTGCTACATAGAAACAAAGACAGGGCTAAAGACTTGTAAGTAGTCTTAGCCACATAAAGTGCAACTGTGCAACCTGGTGCAAACAGTGCAGGACAAGACAAACAAGACAGACAAGACAGTGCAGGACAAAAGACAGTGCAGGACTAAAGACAGTGCAGGACCAGACAGTGCAGGACAAGACAGTGCAGGACAATGACAGTGCAGACACAAGTTACAAGACAATACAAAAAGTACAAAAAATGCAGTACACAAAAGACAATAAATAGTAAACAGTCACAGAAACAGTCACAGAAACAGCGCCGACCGACCAGTGTTAATACTGTATGTGTTAATATAGTATGTGCGAAATGGCTGAGATATTGTACAGTATGTGCAAAAACGGCTGAAATGTTGGGACAGTTTGTGCAAAAAACAGCAGACAAGGTGTGCAAAACAGCATGTAAACAGTTTGCTGGATTGTAAGCAGCATGTAAACAGTAACATGCTTGGTTTGCAGCATGACAGAGATTCATATTAAAAAAAGCAAATAACCCTGTCTCTGTAACTGCAACTATAGGACTCACGAAAACTCATTACTTGAGGCAGATGAAGTCAAAACCAAAAACATTTTTGGCAGATTCACTAACGTACCATATGTTACAAATTGTAAAATTAAATCAAGTAATTCTTGGAATGAATTTTCATTTTAATTTCTGTCATTCTTATTGCACAACACTTCTTGTTGTCAAGCCTCATCATTATAATAACAGTACCTAGCAACGACTCGACATAATACATTCAAACATGATAACGTTTTACACCTCCATATAACAGCAGAGAAACAGAAGTTTAAGTTAGGTAAAGAATAGGAAACTGGGGGAAAGAAGAAGGCTCCCTATGATGCACCAGTAGCCTAGTGGAATGCAGTAGCAGCTGCAGACTGGAGTGGGATGTCACTGCATCTCCTTCTCAGCACATTTCTCTTTACAGTAGTGAGCAGCAGCTGCTCTTTCTCCCTCCTCCCTCCTCTATAAATAACAATCATCCCCAATCTTGACCCTCTTACATACTCTATTTCAGATTCAGAATGAGCTTTTTATATTATGATTTTGACTAAGATGCACAAGGATATTATATGAGTATGTATGAAAAGGTTTTGTAGATGATGGATTATCTCAATCTTTCAAAATCTTTCTGCAAGGAGATATTGTATCCCTCTAAGGAGAAAGTATCCCTTTACATACTTAATGCTAAAGAACTTCGTTCCCAGTTCAAGCTCTTGAGAGATACCCAAATATTATGGAACAAACCAATTTAATATTTCAGGTTTCTGGTAAATTGATACTCTTACAGTGTATGATTTAATTCAGTTTCAAGCACAGATATAGATTCAAAAACTTTTTTAACCAAACCTAATGCAACCTCGCTCCTCTGATAACTATAAACTCTGTGAGGTCAAGGAGTTTTCTGGTTAATGTACAAAGGTTATGTTAGATTAGGTTAGAAAATTTGTGTTTCTCTTATTTTTTTAGTAGAATATTGTCTAACTTTATACACTGCCCACTTTATGAGGAACACATGTGCACTCATTAATCATTAATTATCTCACACATGATGTATAATATCAGGAAAATACAGGTCAAGAGCTTAAGGTAATGTTCATACATCAGAAGTGGAAGAAAATGTGATTTCTGGGATTTAACTGTAGCATGGCTCTTGTTCACAGATGTGCTAGTTTGAGTCTTTCTGGAACTCTGACCTCTTGAGATTTTCACACACAACAGTCTCTAGAATTTACAAAAAAGAAAGGTGCGAAAAACAAAAAACATTCAATGAATGACAGTCCTGTGGGTGAAAACACCTTGTTTATAAGAGAGGACAGAGGAAAATCAGCTGCCAGGAGGGATACAGTAACTCATACTCTCCACAACCATAGTGAGCAGAAAAGCATCATAGCATTGACAAAACAATAAACCTTTATGTTAATCAACAACATGCAATAATGTACCCTTTTCTTGGATTTTATGGATCTGTCTGTCTTTGACAATGCAGATATCAGTACAATACAACTTTATTATCATTATATTATTACAGTACTAAAAAACAATGAAACGATTTTTGTAACTGAGTGCAGTGTCATTTGCAAGCTACTTGCTTGTAACACTTTTTAGACGTTTTTGTATGCCACACACCCTGGATAACTGGATTCACTACATTCTCTGTATATTCTCAGTATAAAGTATAAGGTTAAATCCAACACACGGCACACATGGATTTACATGTGCAGATTAGGTTTGTGTAGACAGTTAAACATATTGCATAGTTTTCATAGAAACCTTTAGTGCTACATTTAGTTATCTACATATTATTTGGGTATATTTCTTTTTTCCATATGACATTCAGGGACGTCAACTCAAGATTGGACTCTACTCAGACATCATGTTACAATATAATTCTCATAATTCTCATTCTTGATTTCACAGCCATCAAAACTTCACTCCAATTAATAGAAAGGCTGATTTATCAGCATAATAAACAAAATGATTAAATGTGGCTTTAATGTCTAGACAACCTATTAATCTGCAAACGTGAAAATCTGTTATAGGGCATTCCCTTACTCCAACCCATAAATAAGTGCGATTGGTTTGGCCTGGCGGATGGTCTGCTCGATGTTTCTGAATTCTACTTATCCCGGATGTACACCTGAAGGCAGATTAGACTTTAGCACCAAAACAGAGGTGAGTGTGTTTGCGATAAATGACTCTAAAGCTGGTAATAACTCATTTGCTTTTTTTTAGTGTTAACGGTTTCGGCGCACGTTACAACGGAACTGCACAACTATTAGTGTTTAGTATTATATTTAGCACAAACGTTTGAAAATTATTCTTAGCGAGTTGCTTAATCTTTAACAGAATATTTTACAATGCGCACCTACAAGGTTTACTCGGTTTTGGGGTGAAATTAATGATATAATATCCAAAGAGCTATAAGAAGCTCGGCGTTAGTTAAATCATCATCATCATCATCATCATCATCATTATTATTATTATTATTATTGTTGTTGTTATCATTATTATAATCATTTAAAATGTGTTGAGTTTGCTGTCTTGCTCTTAATCGCATCGTTAGGGCAGGCTGATGGTGTGTTTTGAGGGAAATCCGACATTTTACCAGGTTTAATCACTCAGCTATAGTCAGAAGATCTTGTCCTATAAACCGTCGCATTGGTTCACATGACAGCTGTGCTTTAAATATTTGCACTGCAAATGTAGCAGGATTATTAAATGCTTATTTAATGCTTGCGTGTTATATAATATGTAATAGTATAATAATCTAATGTTTAAGCTCATGTTTAATACCAATAATGACTCACACAGTAAGGCGTTTAATATAATCACTGGCGAACAATGAAAATACTATAACTGTAAAATGATAATGGCTGTATGTATGTATGTATGTATGTGTGTGTGTGTGTGTGTGTGTGTGTGTGTGTGTGTGTATGTAAGCCACACGAGGAAGTAGCATATAATCAAAGGGTCTTGCAAAAAAAAAAAAGGAATTAATATTCAAATTATTTAACGATTTAATATATATGTAAGCCACACGAGGAAGTAGCATATAATCAAAGGGTCTTGCAAAAAAAAAAGGAATTAATATTCAAATTATTTAACGATTTAATATACAAACAAGAAAACAACAAAAAATGCTTAAAAGCCTTAAAGTCGCCCTGTTGTGGTTTTTACTCTTCACTATGAGCGACGCCATGTTGTAATGACGTCATGGAATCACAACTCTAAAGCCACGTTCACACTGCAAGTCTTAATGCTCAATTCGGATATTTTGCTCAGATCTGATTTTTTTGTTTGTCTGTTCACATTACCTTTTAAAATGTGGCCTATATCAGATACCAGTGTGAACTGTTTGCTGTTTCAAACTGACCCGCATGCGCAAACGAACAATAACAATGACGTCACACGCAGCACGCCGTTGCACGCAAAAAAAAAAAAAAAAAAAAAAGGTTTCGCCGGCGCATAATTGTGACGAATGTCGATGTAGCTTGACGCAAAAGTAGCATCAAATCCGCCTTGGCTGTTCACACTGCGGCCACATTGGAGAAGATCAGATTTGGGTCTGATTCAGGACCACATATGGAAGTGGCCCAGATCTGATTTGAAAAAATCTACTACTCCTGAAGAAGTCTGACCTGGTCACTTGACCCCAAAAAAATCGGATTTGGGCCACTTTTACCTGCAGTGTGAACATGGCCTTTGTCTTAGCTCAATAAAAACTCAGAGTTTCCGAGCAGAACTTATTGTAAAATCACCGGAATCCTCCAGACTGACCATCTAAGATATGCTTCATGCTCTCTGGAAATTGTCACAATTCACAGAAAATAGTGAGCAAAAATAAGAGCTTAAAAGGATTATATGCTCTTGAACTAGTCAGTCTGGATGTGTGGACTTTTCTGAGATTGTCGTCTAGAATAAGATGTCTTTAAATTCTAAAAGAAAATGGCCACATTGAATTATTGTCAATTTATGGCCTGATGAGAGAGAGAAAAAAAAGATATTGTGTCTGCCAAATAAATAACAAAAAATGTAATATGGATATATCACTTGCTATAAATCTAAACTTATTCCAGTTTATGTACATAAACTGGATGTGCCACTCCAATACCATGTAGGTATTGAGACTCACAGACGCACTTAAATGCGCTAGTGCTTTAGTGCATTTAAGTGCGTCTGTGAGTCTTATTAAAGATAAATACATAATTCGGTGCTTAGGTTGTATTTTTCTTTTTTTTTTTCCAGACTTGTCCCTATGAAGTTTTTTATGTAGCAAATGGTTTGCTACAGTAATATCAGTGTGGATGTTTCCAGTGGCCTTTACCCATGTACACCCTGCATCTTTAGTTTGGTTTCTGAGAAGACGGAACTGTATCTCCCATGTAAATAATGTTGTTAAGGATAGAGTCTATAACTGCACTTTCTCTGCTCTGCAGCGCTACAGCCCACTATCCTTAGCCTCAGAAAAGAGACTTCAAATTTTAGTAAATAAAATTCACCCAGAGTATGGCACACTAAACTTTGTGGGATGCCAGTCTTCCTTTAAGTCAACTACTTCTGTTAACCCCTACACTATTTGTATGTATTCAACAATTCGGCAACTATCAATGAAGGACCAGAGCAGCCAGCCCACGATGTGTAAACCTAAAGGTACTGCCCCAGCCTGTTCTACAGCCCTTCCTCTGCATGTGATTCAATAATGGTGTGGTTTATACATATTACTAAATGATGCAGGAGGTTACAATATAAGTCTGAAGTCAGGTTGTTCATGTAAAAGGTAAACTTACTTGTCTGTCTGGTTGAAAAGCAGGAAAGTTTGTGGATTTTAGTGACCCAATTAAGTGGCATCACTATGGTTTAGGGAAGTTCCGATGGCAGAAGGAATTAGGAACACTGATATCCTTGGATTATCAGAAGAAGAAGACAATCTAGGGTCACTTTGTAATCAGAACGCTTACTTATAGCTGCATGTTCTAGTACATGTACTTTTGATTTGTCAGCATTAAGTAGTTAGATGTTACAGTGTCTAATGTCCTTTAAATATTCCTCATTGTTATTAAGCTGGTGTTTCTAATCGTATAACTTGTCTTACTCTGTCTTCAAACTTCAGCACCATCGTCCACTGTGGAGGCAAACACAGCCATCGTGGGCATGTGGTCAGTCACCCTTGGAGCTGTGGGTGCTGCCATTGTAGGCATAATTCTGGCCAACACCGATTTTTTCTTGACTAAGCCTGAGTTTGCCACTGTTGAGTATCTGGAGAATGTTGATCTCATAACCACAGATGGAAGTGAGTGGGATTTTACATCTTTATCCACACATCAACAGTATTAGTGGGTAGTATGAAGGCTGATCTAATATACCAGTTACAATTCTTCTTAAGCTATTGATTTTCTCTTTACCCTTATACTGATATCTATCACTTTTATAGGAGCTTTTATTTTTTATGTAATGTCTCTCTAGAGAGAACATTATTTATATCTATATAGGTTGAAAATGACATTCATCATATTCTTTCTGTTGTTCTTAAAATGCAGAATGTTGGCCTATTTATGTTTTTTAAAATGATTCTTATTATTTATGCATTTAGATGAGAAGGTATTTAAAGCTCGAACTCTGTGGGAGACATCTGGAGCAGTGATCATGGCTGTACGGCGGCCTGGATGATTTTTGTGCAGAGAGGTCATCTTTAATGCATTAACCTGTATTCTGATTAGTGTAAAAGAGCCTGCACATTGCTTATATGCCTGACGTACTTGTCTCTTTACAGGAAGCTGCCGAGCTATCCTCTCTGAAGCCCCAGCTGGACAAGCTTGGGGTACCTTTGTATGCTGTGGTCAAAGAAAACATTGGTACCGAGGTACAGGATTTCAAACCACACTTTGCTGGAGATGTCTTCCTGGATGAGAAGGTTAGAAGGGCTGATGCTGGTTTTTGTTGTTCTACAGTGGTTTTGTCAGAACAAAAAATATTTCCTATGCATTTATCCAATCACGTGGCAGCAGCACAATGCATAAAATCATGCAGATGCAGGTCAAGCATTTTAATTAATGTTCACATCAAAATTCATTATGGGGGGGATGTGTGATCACTGTGACTTTAACCACGGCATTGGTGTTGGTGCCAGATGGGTTAGTGTGAGTATTTCAGAAAGTGCTGATCTCTTGTGATTTTCACACACAACAGTCTCTAGAGTTTTCACAGAATGGTGTGAAAAACATCCTGTGAGCAGAGTCTACAGGCTGAAACACCTTCTTGAAAGAGATTGTGGTTAATGACTAGAGTGGTCTGAGCTGACAGGAAGTCTAACATAACTCTCTTTCACTCATTTTCTACGGCTTATCCGAACTACCACGGGTCACGGGGAGCCTGTGCCTATCTCAGGCGTCATTGGGCATCAAGGCAGGATACACCCTGGACTGAGTGCCAACCCATCGCAGGGCACACACACACTCTCATTCACTCACGCAATCACACACTACGGACAATTTTCCAGAGATGCCAATCAACCTACCATGCATGTCTTTGGACCGGGGGAGGAAACCGGAGTACCCGGAGAGAACATGCAAACTCCAAACACACAAGGCGGAGGTGGGAATCGAACCCCCAACCCTGGAGGTGTGAGGCGAACGTGCTAACCACTAAGCCACCGTGCCCCCTCTAACATAACTGTAGATGATAATGTTTTGTGCATGCTGAGATGCTTTTCTGCTCACCATGTTTCTAATGAGTGATTGTATATAGAGCACATATGAATACATTATGCAGTAACGTTTAAAATTAGAGAACAATTTATAAAAACTTTTCTAGAATATTGTGTATTTATGAATTATGTGTAGATTTTTCTAGAATATTGTTAATCTTTAATATCAGTTTGAAGGAATATTAGCAGTAAGTATACCACTGTTCTGCTAGCATTTTTTTTTTTTTTACAAAATAATCGATACACTTCAACAAAAACCCTTCTTGTGAAAACACAGCGATCAAACTTTAAAGAACAGTAACCACTGGAGCACAAACGATTACAACTAAAACCTTTGGATTAGTAGGAATGTCGTTTCTCACACTGCTTTGGTGGGGAAGGTTCTGATGAATTCACTCTGTCTTTGGATTTGCATTCACCCTGCCTTGAACCTGAGGCCCAAATCATTCTGTAGAGATCATCCCCCAAACCAGGACACTTTCACATGTCTGAACTTTCACAGTCTGAAGCCTGAACAGAGGAGAACTGGTCCAAACTTCAATTTAATGATAAGAGCAAGTTTGTTCTGCATTGAACTAGGGGAATCCAGTTCAGTGAAACATCAGTGAAAGGCAAACTAGGGAATGTTTTTTCTATTTTGAAGTGCTCCTTTTTTAAAACATACTAGTGGCATACACACGGCTAATATTCCATCATATATTTTAACTGTCTAAATTTATGAAAAGGATCTAAATGTTAATAAAATGAATTTATAAATGTGTGTGTAATAAATATTGATTTACAGTATTCTCCCTGCCAGCTCAATATGCCCATGTTTCTCAAACCTCTGTTTTTTTTTTTTTTACCAAGGCTCACTCAATTATTTTTATTATTTTAATTATTTATTCATTTTTGTGGACAATTTTGTGTAAACTCTATAGACTTTTGGGTGTGCAAATCCCAGGAGAGCTGCAGTTTCTGTAATACATAAACAAGCCCATCTGGTAATAACAACCGTGTCACGGTAAAGTCACCGAGATTTATATCAATTCATAAGTTTGTTGTGAACATTAACTGACACTAATGTTTTCACACACAAAACCTTTTTTCCATTGTGCTGCTGTCACATAAATGTTTTTATCACAATGCATTGCTTTTGTCTTCTGTAGAAATACCTTTTATTAATACCTGTACATAAATATATTAAACATGGTTACAGCAAGTGTTCTATGGTCCTACGCTGAGGAAAATGGGTGGTCTTGGATTCATTCGTCTGGGAGTTTGGCAGAACTTCATAAGGGCCTGGAGGTCAGGTTACCAAGGAAACATGAATGGAGAGGGCTTTATCCTGGGTGGGGTGTTTGTCATTGGATCTGGCAAGCAGGTGACGATTACGGTCTGACATCAGTACCTGACCTGTTTACTCTGTTTACCTGTCTGAATCTTCTGATGTTTAATTTTCTACTTTTCTGCCATTCTTAGGGAGTTCTTCTGGAACATCGGGAGAAGGAATTTGGAGACAAAGTCAGTTATGAGTCTGTTTTGGAGGCAGCTAAGAAAATAGTTCAGAAATAGATTTGATGTTTTTTGTGTGCTTATAAATGCTTCCCTAGGAATTATTTATAGTTAATAAACAGGTTGCTAATACAGAACAAAACACTAATCAATCATGGTAGTATTTTTTTTAGAAACATCTTTTTTTTTTTTTCCCATTGCTTCATCTGATGCTGTGAATGCACAGGAAAAGAGTTTCTGCTGAACTGACACGAGAGTATCTTACAGACAAAAAAAGTACAAAGTGTGTCAGTAATGGTGTTTACGATTGCATCATTTGCATCATTCAGGTACATAGTTCTGGAAATTTGTGCACTGTTGTTTTGCACTTTAGAAGCTGCTCAATGTCCGCTGTGTGACTGTGGCTTGGTTTGTGTGTTTTTAATGAAGGTCTGACTCCAAACTCCTTAGTGAACGAGCAGACTTGAAGCTTAACATACTTTCCTGCTCACCAGCTTTTCATTAGTGGACATCCAAAGATTCTGAAACAAGTGGAATGTGCTATACAATAAAAACAGCAGTCATGAAAAATGTGTTGCCTTTTCTTTCTATTGAGAATCAAGCAGATGAAGCATTTAGAAAAGAATCAACTCTTGCACTTACAGGTCTTACTTTGAATTACTTATTTCGATAGGAAACGATGTCTGTTTACTGGCCACTTTTATTATTGGCCAAATTATATTATTGTAGTATCTGCTAGACTTTTTATTTAGGCTCAAATTTTCAACAATGGAAACCTCACATCTTAAAGGACATTTCTAAAGGACCAGACATGATACTGCAAATTTTACTTCTCTTATGTTTATTAATCAGTTTAGTTATATACTGATTGCTTACAGTACATTCATGAAGGATAACTCTGAAGGCAATGTTCACGTCTTAAAATGTGCTCATTTCTTAACATGTAATTTAACAAGTGATAAACAGTAGTGCTGGACTCAAGACATTTTGTGCCGTTTCTAACCTAATTCTGTATTTAATCTGTGGAGCTGCTCTGAACTCTGCAAGCCAACATTTTACCTCTGTTATACAGGTCCACACATCTATAAGGCATTTAATATGTTTGAGATTTATATCTGAAAATGATCATTCTAATGATCAATTAAACCCTATATTTGCATAAAACCCAGCACAACAGATTAGTTCAATGGAGCCCCTGTTCAGTGCATCAGCCCAGGTAGTGAATAAGAATAGGTCACTGCAGTAATACATTTTTCCTCCCAAAACAAACTAAATGTCACAAGTAGAAAGAGGGAAGAAACACTTCAAAGTATGTTACACTTCACAAAACAACACAAAATATTATCACCACACTACAATACTTTATGAACTACATGTTTGATCCTATATGCTCCAAACAGAACAGGAATTCTACAGGTTTTGTAAATATGATCACAGACTTATAATCACATATTTGGTACATCAGTACAAACACATCCAAATCACATAAAAAATAAATAGGATGTTTTTTGTTGCATCATGGCTTATTTCAGA
This sequence comes from Tachysurus vachellii, assembly GCF_030014155.1. Lineage (NCBI taxonomy): Eukaryota > Metazoa > Chordata > Actinopteri > Siluriformes > Bagridae > Tachysurus > Tachysurus vachellii. The sequence continues at coordinate 12,609,166 of NC_083465.1, read as the reverse complement.
ACTGTATAAGCACACAGACTGATTACATCTGACAAATATACATTTCAGGATATATCTTCTATGTATCTATGGAAATTTGTATCATTTGTATTGTAAAGGTGAACAATTATTTATTATAAAACAATCATGAATATTTATAAATGGTTGTGCATTAGATGAGTGAAAGAAGAATGATATGCCAGCAGGACTGCTGAGGTCCAAACAGATTTTATTCATTATGCCACTGCTGGTAATATAGAATTAAAACACCACGTCGTGCTTTAGTGGCTGCATAAAATATAAATATTTAACTTTAATAATTCTATTCCTAGCTCCCAGATACATGTTTGTCTTTGCGAAGGCCTATGGTCATAAAAGAGACTACTGTAGACAATTTAAACATTACACAGACAGCACATTCTTCAGCAGTTTTGACTCGACTAAACCCACAAATCACTCTATAACCACAAATTAACGTCTGAACTATATATGTATATATCCGCACCCACCAACTCAGACTAGTTAAAAACCACACAAGGCTTTAAACACATGCACTGACTTAGTATGAACACCAATTACCAAAATGTTTTGATCTGGCCGAGTTTACAGAGGAGTGTGTATTCATCTCAACTTTCCTGTCCACCGGAGTCTAAGAGGTCAGTGCTGTGAGGGTTGTAAGGGTTAAGAGCACTTACGCTCTTAACCTTTACACACAGGAGCATGCCTGGAGAAACATTTTAAACTGGTTACAAATAATCCCCTGACTTAAAAGTGATTCTCCTGGACCACTTCTCATACTTGCATGCTTAAACTGTGGACAGATGTTTGGTCTGGAAAGTTAGATATAAAAATTTGAGGTCTAAACACTAACAAATACACGCACAAAGTATTTTTTCAAATAAAAATAAATAACGATAAATAGAATTCACTTGGAAAAATAATTTGGGTCTCATTAATATTAGCACATTTGGGGGTTTAGTCTGTGATCATAAAATCTTCTGACATCCTCATTGTATCATCTACTTTAGATACAGGTCAGTTGGGATTGCATATTACTTTGTGGGAAAGTGCGAGTTTTACAACACAAAAAACTAACTAAGAAAAACAAAACTTTTTTAAATTTACTTTTCAAGTTGTGTCCACTGAACTCCGTTATGGCAAAGTACAGACAGAGGTTTGGACTTGAGCAAAGCTTCTCTTACAAGCCCTTGTTAAAATAAACCACGGTCGTGTTTGGATTGCTCTGGCGTATCCTCTCCTGCAGCTCAGGCTCCAGTCCGCTCACCTTCATAGAGCTACACACATGTGCACACACACACACACAAAATCATGAGTACAACAACCAGGCCCACTGACAACCTAATAGAGGGTCACCAACTTCAAAAATAGAAAGGAAATGTGTTCAAGTGCTCACCTCTTCTGTGGAAACAGGGCGCAGCACAACGGAGTAGCAAACACCAGACTACCAGAGCGGAGAAACACAAAATGAATGATCAGTTACGATTCACTTAATTTACTGCCTCTGATATAGAAGTCATGACCATTGGAACTCACCATAATCCCACAAGTCCAACCTGTACTGGGGCATTGAGCACTGGGAAGCGCTGGACAGGGAGAGACAGGAGATTTCCATGTTTTATGGCTCACACAACACAGTGCTGAAAGTAAAAGCTTCATGTCTTGCTTAATAAATTCTTAAGCTTCTGTTGCAGCTTACATGCTGTCTCCTAGTTTTCAATGCCACATAGTGGTGTAGTGTAGGATCTGCACTGTGTCGTGTGCTACTGTGCAAACGCATGACAGATTAAGCATCACTAATTAAACAACTCTTATCAGATGTCTGGAAAACACTAAGGACACTGTGACTTTACCTTCATGAAAGCTTTTTTCTCCAAGGTGTTCATAATAACAGGAGGAATAGCTGTTAGGGGAAAACAGAAAAAAAACACACTTTAGAAGGTTTACATCCTGGAACACAAGGATGGAGGACTGGGTATGTTTCTTATGTTTATTTTATGATAGCAAAGAATGTGGAAAAAACAAAAAAATGTCTTCAATTTCATTGTCAATTTTAAGGACAGTGGTCCATAATATTGGTGATGCATTCTTGAATGTAGATGAACAGCTAAGATGGCTACGTGTCTATTTTAAAATCATCCAGTGTGCTGTGACAAACAAAACCCATCATCCGACTGTAATAATTCAGGTGCAATAAAGAACAAGGATTTGCTGGAGCACAAGGCTTAGACCAGGGGTCGGCAACCTTAAACACTCAAAGAGCCATTTGGACCCGTTTCCCACAGAAAAAACACAGCCACAAAACCCATTTGACATCTAAAATGATAACACTGCATATATTGTTTTTTACCTTTATGGAAAGTATAGATAAAACTCTAATGTGTTGCATTCATGAAATCAATGAACTGCTACCGAGTAAACAAAATGTTATTTCTGCAGGCAAACAGTTTGAACTAACCTTAACAAAAAAGACGCTGGGTTGCGTTTTTAAAAAATTAAACACGGTTTATTTCAATGTTACAAGAGCATCATAATCTTAGAAATTAATTTTTTTAAAACTAACTAACTAAAATAAAATAAATTTAAGTTAAATATTTATTTTCCAAATCTACTGGGAGCCGCAGCTTGCCGACCCCTGGCTTAGACCAAGGAAACTTGCTCACACTTGGCTTTTTTTTACTCCAGGCCTGCTCTCTGCACAATCTCTGATTACAGCATTAGCATGAATTTATTGAAACATTTTCAGCTCCTTACCCATGGCTGGCACTGCCATGCCGATTCGGGACACCACCACCTGTACAATGGCCTTCTGAGCAGCACTGACAGACTCTCCCAGGCGATTCCCCTCCTCATCAGTGACAGGAATGCCATACTTCAGTTCCCTAAACAAAGCCAATAAATGCTGAGTGTTCATTTGATTTCTATAATGATTTCTAAATTAGATCGTTACAACACACACACACACCTTTGTCTCATGAAGGGAATGTTAATACAGTTTGCCGCTGCCACTGCAGCAAAAGGAACAAACCGTCCGATAATAGATGGCAGGTGCTGGCAACAAAAAGAAGAATTTGTTAACACAAAAGTATGAAACTTTTCACTCTAGTATATTAGTCACAAATTAAGAATTTATTACATAATGCAGTAGAATCCTAACACAGTTATCATTACAAAGCAAAAAATTTCTCAAAAGCAAATTTTAGTCTCAAGTTCCATCATTTTGAAGTAAGTTCACTACATTAAAATGTAGACAGAGCTTAAAATGTATAAGACAACAATTGTAATCAACTGTACACAAAACATAAATGAGAGCTCGAGAGACGTGTGATGTAGAGAATTGAAATGTTCACCTTGGTGAGGGACTTGAGGCCAAGAGCAGTGATTACAGCTCCAGTTGTAGCACTGACATAAGCTGCTCCAAGCTGACTGCAAGAAAATAAAGAAATATTAATGCTAATTATGAAAGCAAAAACTAAATTCAGTCATTTAAAATGACAAAGGTAGAGTTAATCAATTTGCAATGTATGCTTAGGCCTAAAACGGCTTCATTTTATTACAGAATTTTTACTTCACTGAAACTAAGAGGCTTAAACTTGTTCCAGATAATGTTCCTGTGTATAAAGACAGCCCCATAAAGACAGAAAGCCAGCTCCATAAAGACAGGGTTTGCCAAAGTTAGTGTGGAGGTTCTTGAGTGGGCTGCACAAAGCCTTGACCTCAAACCCAACCTCAATCTAGTGAAATGCCTTCCTGGATAAATGAAAAGGTGAACCAAGTCTGTGTTAATGCTTGTGGCTGTGTAAAAGGCACATACGTTTGTGGCCATACAGTGTGTGAGATTAGCTGAAGTGTTGACCATCATGAGAATTTATACTTCCCATAATTGATCAGAGGTGCTAAATAGTACAGGATGGACTAGAGTACTTTGGTACATATTTGTGGGCAGGAATGGCATTTTTATTCTTTTTTTAATGACAGGTTACATGATGAAGCCACTTGCTATAAAAGAGAGCAATGTGTCCTTACTTTACAGTGATTGGTGCATCTCCGCTGCGGTTAGTGTAGTTGACAACGGCATTGAAGGACTGGTTGACCCACTGCCAGAACACAACTGCTGGAGTCGTCCTGAGTGAAGAAGGGAAAATGAACACAAACTAAATATCAAAAGAACCTTGATCTGAATCAGGGGGTAGGTGTGGGGGGAATAATCCACAGGCAGAGCTTTAATTTGGCAGTTGTTTTCGGAAACATATGTCCTCAAGTACGTCACATGCCGTAGCCGTCACACACCTATTCTAAGCTAAAGTTTATTTATTTATTCTAAGCTATTTATTTATTTATTTATTCATTCATTCATTCTAAGCTAAAGTTAGCCGGCTAGCTCACGAATAGAAGTGAACGCAGCATCACTGTGTGAATGTAAACAATTCAGAAGTTAATCACTATGAGTTCAGATCTTTACCAACAGTGTTATCTGTTAGTCTAATGACTATTATTTAGATTGTAATAACGTTTTGCAATCATAAAGTCACTAAATTCATGAGTCTTTGTTTACGAGTCTCTGAGTAAAGTGTTTGTATAAAAGTAATTAATACTAAGTTTAAATACTAACTAAAATTAAAATCTAAGTAATGTTTGTGTAAAAGAGAAAGTAAAACAAACAAATACTGACTTGCATTTGGTGACTCCCACAAAATTCCAACAGACAAAAAGCTCCCAGAGCTGAAATAACTTTCTCAGAAGTAAATGTGAAAGTTATTTCGACTCAAGTCTATGCCAACATTATTAAACAGCACAACACCCCCAGTGAAAAGCCTAAAATTTGGAGCTGGATGAACTTAATAAATGAATGAATTTGATGTAAATTAAGTGAAGTGGAAAAATAGTTTCGAAACAGAGAAAAATATATAATTTATCTACTGTATCCTGGTGATTGTGGACATCAAGAAACATCAGTCTGGAAAAAACGTTTTAATTCAAAACAAAGTGTCTCAGAAACTGATGGCCAGAATGCAAGATTCAAATGTTTCAAAAACATTTTTTAAGGAAATTATAAAATATGACAATATACTATTAATAAATGATGTTATAATACAGTTATATAATAAAGTATAATTTAATTAAATTAAATTAAAATTTCCACAAGCTGTTGTTAAATGTAAAACACTATTTTGCAGGCAGTTTGTTAGCCAGCTTATACATTGTGGCACATACTATGATAGATGTTTGTCATATGGCCCTGCCCTACAAGAGATTTTAGGAATCAGGAAATACGAGTCAGCTGCAAGCAGAACAGGATAACTACAATTTCTGTCATACTTTCATTTCATGGACTGAATTGTGTGCTTTCAAACTTTACGCTTTCAGCATACGGTAAGAAAAAAGGAAAGAAGGTGGGATAAATACATATGAATAATCTATTTACTAAACATCAGTACAATGCTCTTACCTATAGAATGTGAGCATGCAGCCTGTGATGGTCATGTTCATTGGCACTTGTGCAGACATGCGACCAATCAGCAGCATCTTCTCACCCGTATCAGGATGGAAGGCAGAGTCATAGATGTATTTGGCCCTCCATAGTTGATCCTCGGTCAAGCCTGGTTTCACAATTCCGTTCCTGTGTAGGAGGACAGAGCAGTCAGTTATCTTATCACATCTACAGTCACAAGTGTAACCAACTAGTTCATACAGTGTAGATGTCCTAACTTTCAGCACCATGTGTTGTTTATCATACTAGAAATTACACATTTGAACAGCTTAAGCTATTCAACATCAAATAACAAAAATAATAACTTAACATATGCTATTTAAATTTAAAATAATGTCTGTAATACGGGTATGAATATGGTCTTGTATTTTCTGCGCTGTTGAACTTTCTACTCTGACTGACTGGAAGGTGTTGATTATTTTCTACCTCAGCATCTCTTACTATAGTTCTGGTTGCAAGGATCACAAGTTTATTAATGTGCTGGTTTGAACGCATGCACTATATTGTTAGAAGTGGACAAATGACCATCACACCCATATGAGGCTCCTCACCAAACTGCTGCCACCAAGTTAGAAGCACACAGTAATGCAGAATGTCTTTCTGTGCTGTAGCATTACCGTTTCACATCACCAAACAACATTAAGTGTAATAATATATAGATAAAATCGATGATGCCTGTGTTAGAGTTAGCAAAATTCCGTGCCAGAACAGAAATCTCTTTGTCATTTAGAGTGCACTTTAAGTGAACCTCACGCTAACCTGTAATCCTCAACAGTGACTCGTGCATTCTCCAGAACCTCATTTGGAAGCAGCACATTTCTTGGGTCGGTCACCATGAAGAAATGCTGGGCTCTGCCCATAAACGTACTCTGGTCCCATCGTGGCTCCTTGATGTTGATGTTCAGCGGCAAATCCCCAGACATCCTTCCTTGTTTACTTTCTGTCCACGAAGGACACAACATGTAACTTGCTTTTTAATACATTATAGTTACCCAAACAGGCCAAGACATGTGCAAAACACTGACTGAGGTAACCTCAGTCTGGAAGATTACAAAATATCCTGCACTACAGCTTTCCTACCCCTCATTCTTTCATTTAATGCAGAGAGATTTATATCATGCAGTCCTCTTTATACATAACCACTGTTTTACTGTCTCTGCTCGTGACAAACAGGCCAAGTTTAAATTCATGATCATGTTTTAAGTTTCCTGAAGAGTCATTAAAATGAGATGCCGCATGATTTGCACTTGCAAATGCTTTGGTAAAGCTCTTGGAGCTGAGTCTTGCCATGTCTGAATAAAACAAACAAAAAAAAAGATAGTTCATTATCATTCAGTAGTTTAACTCTTTATTGTACAGGAATATAGTCTAAGCTGTAGAGGTCAGGAAAACATTTGTAAAGGTATCATGTTTGTAGCTATATTAATGACATATTATTTTCTACTGATGGAAGTGCCCTGAGTTTAAGAAATGAGTTCATATACAACTTCGGTAGGGATTCGTGTTTATACTAAACTGCAGATATCAAATGAATAAAGATTTTTCACAGCGGCGGTGTAACTACTAAATTCTTTCACTTTCAGTGTTAGCCTGCTAAGATAGCTGAAAACTAGCTAGCAAATAGCATCCCGGCATATTAGCACAGCTAGCCAGCACAGCTAGCCAACAGAGCTAGCTAGCTATGTTAGATGCTATTATCACTTTCAAACATTCTCATCGTTTCGGTTAACTGGAATAATTGTTCGTCTAATCGTCTAAAGCCATAAACATACCTTTGTCAAAATCGAAAACATAAGATAGACATCAGGATACCTGCTAAATGAATGACCTCTCAGATGCCACACAGGTTGATGTCTGCAGTGTTGAAGCGCTGGTTGTGTGCGCGCGCTTGTGCGTGTGTGTGTGTGTGTGTGTGTGATATGGTGGTGCGGAAGAGCGCGCTGATTGGCTGAGCACCTGGGGCGTGGTTTTCTGTCACGCCGGTTCATCAAAGCGTCAGCAGTTTGCAGTGTTTGCAGTAGCAGCCAAGTGAGTTCTGATTCACGAGTCTAGGTGACCTTGTGACCATAAATTAGCACGATTTTTTTTTGTTTGTTTTTTTTAATACTTCAATAATGATAAAGACAAAACACTTGCATTATATTGTCACCGTATGCTCCTTTTGAAATGGTTCAGCATTCACTTAAACGTGTAAAAACCATTAATAGAATCAACCTGAGACCAACCTGATAATCTATCGTCTTTTTTAGAGAATAAGTTAAATTACTGCTGTTGAAGGTCACTTACTTGGGTGACAATATCTGCGTTTCACGCTTGCATTGACGTGATATGACCAGCAGGCGGCAGTGTAACAACGCAGAAAAAGACCTCTCCCTGAGTGTTCATTTGGGACAGTCTGGCATTCTTATAAATAAATGTTAAAGAAAAATCTGTCAGGTGTGTATATCCATGTATAGTAAACAATATGTATCAAACTTCTTAAAAATGATGTACGCTTGTATTAGGCTCTAATACCATGAGAAACGATTCTCTAGATCAAACGAGTTACAGTGGCGACATTAAGCTGGTAATCCAATCAGCCTGGCTAAGAAGTGGGCTGGATCTCCACTAACTTCACTCAGCCTCAGGTGAGCTCATTCAGTGCAGCATGGAGACAGGTAATACTGACTGCACCCATTTGCTTGTGTTTATATACTCTATATATTTATATTGGTTCTATTTCAGATGACCGGTGACTGTCACGTCATATTTGTAAATATAAAAGTCACAGCTGTATAATCATGTGCTTGTTCCTCCTCCGGCTTTATTGGTGGGTTTGTGTAAAATATTGTTTTCAGTAGCGTTGGGATCCAAACTGTGTCGAATTCTAACTCTGCTTGTTTTCTTTTGATTGCAGAAGCTGCACTTGATGATCTTTTGAACTAAGCTAAACAACAAACACTATTTCAACCCGGCCAGCTGAACAACATATGGCAAGGCTACACGTCGTTAAGCAAGTTTTTTTTGGTCTAGTGGAAGTATCCTAATTGCTTTGTTTTTAAAATGTCACAGCTTTCTGCTTTTCGGCCACTTCTTGTGCGAGCGCTGTCCACGGTGCTAGATATAAACACCTCACAGGATGGATACTACTTAGTCTGCTCACAGCTCTACACATTACTGTAGAACTTAACTGTTTGTCCTTAAATGCAAGTATTACAAATACGTCCGAGTTCTGAGCAGTTATGGCTTTGTTTAAGAAACCTCTTACTTAAACTGGGGAGAGTGTAGGCAGTGTAATCATTCTCTTTCTGGAGTGTATTACCAACTCATATCACCTTACATCCCTTGGGAAATCATTAGCATTGCACGCTGCTCCTCGCAGATCACCGTCCTTCGTCATCTTTGTTTATGAGTCGGTGAAGGTCAGGAAGAAGTGGATAAGAGGCCATTGTCATGCATATGAACTGTGAAGGGTTACTCCAGCCCTTGTTCAGCCAGTGGAAGCTCTTACTCTGGACAAAAAGACCAGCATTTACAGAGAGTATCCCAACAGCTTCAAAGCATCTACTCAAGGACATATGTTTTTTACATTTTCCAGGAAGTTTACTTGGATTAATTTTTTTATTTCTTTGCCCCTTGGACATATGCACGAGCTGTGCAGAACATTCTTGGCAAACAGTGCAGGACCCATTTTACGGTCTTGTTCTCTTGTGCCATTACAACAGAGTTCCCCTTAGCACAGTCCATCTTGCGGAGTCTTCATCCTGTGCCTGGCTATGATATACAGGTCTTCCAGTTCTCGTTGAACCCCAATCCCTGAATGAGGGTTCGAGAAGGGGCCCCGATCTCAACATGGCTTATTCGTCTGCTGACTCCCGCAGAGAGATGACGAATGGTGTCCATCCTAACACCAATCCAGCAGGTCCAGGAACCTCCACTTTGCCACGATACTTGCACAAGAAGCAACAGCGGCAGAAGGGATGGAGATCTTCGTCTCCGATGGGTAGAGTCATCCTCATCAATTCACCTGTGGATGGTGAGCTACATGTTTAGTCAACAGGCCTAATATTCAATTGAATTTATAAAAAATATCTGCTCTAAGATCGGAAAAGAAAAAATTTATGTGAAAGTGATTTTACAGTCATATTTACGTATGCGTTTTTACATGTTGTGTGTGGTGCTGTCTGGTTGCAGGTGGGGATGATTGTGAAGACATCCACACAATTACAGTGGACAAGAGTGAGGATGGTAGGCTGGGCTTCAGTGTGCGTGGTGGTTCAGAGCATGGCCTTGGCATCTTTGTTAGCAAAGTGGAGGACAACAGTTCTGCAGGTATACATACATACATTGTTTAGAAAGTATCTCCTATCTAAACAGTTCTGTCTCATGTCGTGCTATTCGACATCATAACATTCTCTGTGTTTCATATAGCTGTGCTGGTGTTTGATCTCTTTGTTACACATGTTAAAAGTGATTTTCTCCTGAAACTTTGCGCTCTGAATTTAGAGCGATATACTGCTTCTATTTAATTAATTTCATACTTAAAATACTTTGTATGTGCACCACAGAATTTGCAGGGTTGTCTGTTGGGGACAGACTGGTGGAGGTGAATGGGATCAGCCTGGAAAGCATTACCATGAGCAGTGCTGTGAAGGTTTTAACAGGGAGCAATCGCCTGCGCATGGTAGTTAGGCGTGTAGGGAAGGTGCCTGGAATCCGCTACTCCAAAGAAAAGACCACATGGTAAGGGAAGAGTTTTCACCTTACATTCAAATATATGATAAATTCAGCTACAATTATGGTCAAATTATTGTCATAATGTAAGATGTATTCATTTGTAGTTTAACAAGTATTTATTCTTTTTAACCATCTACTTCATTTTGTAAATCTAGGTCATTTTCTGCTTAAAAAGAAATATTTATTATAATATTTTAAAATAACCAGACATAATACAGTTCATAATAATTTCCAAATATTTCACAATTCAAGGCCTTTAAAAAACCTCTTATAGTAAAAAAGCTAAAAACTGGTAAATTCCAGTGTCAACATTTATCCTACCTGATATTGGCAAAGCATATAATGTAATGCTAATACAATCAGTAAAGTCTGTGTCAGTAAGCATGTGTCCAAGTGGCCCCATATAAAAAGGATACTTACAGTCTGCCTGGAGACTTCTGTTAATTCTAATTTATTAATACTAAAGCAATAAAATTAAGCTCATAAAACAGGAGAATGTAAGCTGATCTGGCTTCAACACTATCCTCTGTCGTTCATGCCCAGCAGTGTGTAAACCGACTAACTCTTGGCCTTTGCTCATTAATGCTTCTGTACGTGTTAGGAAGTATGATTATAATTTATAAATGTTGATGTAAGATTGTGTGCCAGCTTATGCCAATTAGAAAGAGTTTTATTGTGTTGTGTAACTGCATGTAATTATGTAATTATGTATATGTGTTTATAAATATGTAATTGCGCATAGGGTGGATCTAATTCATCGGAGGATGGTGGTGGAAGAGAGTGGTCGCACTCCCTCCGAGATCAGCTCAGATGGAGCTTTGCGCCGGATTGTGCACCTCTATACCACCTCAGATGATTACTGTCTGGGCTTTAACATCCGTGGTGGCAAAGAGTTTGGCCTGGGCATCTATGTCTCAAAGTATGGACAAAGAAGGATCTGCATATCTGTGGTTTATATTTAATTGTATTTTATTAATGATCTTGCTTTGAAGTTCTTGTCATAGGATGCAAAGTCTTAGTTGTTAACTTGCATGTTTTGTTGATGAGGCTGGACCCTGGTGGCTTGGCAGAGCAACATGGTATTAAAATGGGAGACCAGATTCTGGCAGCAAATGGAGTGAGCTTTGAAGATATTACACACAGCAATGCAGTGGAAGTCCTGAAGAGCCACACCCATGTCATGCTCACGATTAAGGTAAGAGCTCTTTTCTTTGGGTTGCAGTATATTAAGTGGCAGAATTATAAATTGATTCGACATTGTCGCCCTGAGTCAACCCTGGCTTTGTCTGGATTTAATTGAATAAACGACATGAGCAATACATTATGAGCTTTATGAATATTTTACACCCACTGGATACTGACATTATTTATGGAATGCTGCAAAGAATATTGTATTTACAATCATGTCTCTGTTGGAAATGCATTCATGCCTTTTAGTAGATGACAGAGACCGATTACTAATGATAAAAAAGGCTAAATGATTAATAGGTAGTAGTCAGAGCTCTACATGTTTGTACTGAATGGCAGCTACATCTCTATATACGTTCTAACTAAATTTGATGAACAGCCCAAATTTTGTGTTTTGGAACATTAACCCCAGTTGGATAATTCTTAAATGTAAGTAATATTTTGAACTCCAATATGCAGAGACATTGTATAGTTTCATATACTGTATCTTCAAAACACTAGTTTCAATATTATTGGAAACTAGTATTAATTATTATTACTGATAATGATTTGTGACTTCTGCCCTGGAGAGAATAGCACCAAGTCACTTCCTGTAATGTCTAAAGACATTAATGCAGAAGTCCTGATTCACTCCTTCATTCTCCATATAGGGCACTTCTCATGTTTCCGTCCATGTGTTTTTTCTAGTGAAACTTTATGCATTCTGAAGGCATCTATGCATTATAATTACTTTGCATTTGCGTGAGATTTTTGCACAGTACTGAATATAGTTGAAAGAAAATACGATTATTTACGCATATTCTCCTCATGTCCAAATGGGTTTTCTCAATATTCTTTGGTTTCCCCCACCTTCTAAATAAATCCTGTTTGGTATATTATATATGCTAAAACTGCTCCTATTCACTTATGCTTATGAATGTTGATATCTTGGTATTGATAATGTTGGTATTTCCAGGATAGGCTTCTAACCACAATTACTGAAGATGAATTAAGTAGTTCTATGGGTTAGGTTTAATATTATAGTACTATGCTATAATTCTGTCATAAATAGTTTTATTTGTTGCTTGTGTGGAAAATGTGAATTATTATATTAATGATTTTGCTAATTAATATAACGATTTCTGTTCATTTTTATGAACTGTGCCAAAACTTCTGAGTGCATTGCTTGTATGCCTGAGGGTAATTTCTACTGGCATAGACATTTAGCTAAGGATTTCATGCTGACACAAGTAAACTTTTGTAGTATGAGTTAAACACAGTTTCTTATTGAGCCCATCAATGAGACTGAATAGTAAAGGAGACAGCTGGCATTTAGTCGTCACATTTCTGCTTGCTCACTTTACTCAAGAGAGTCTCAGGTTCCGTCTGTGAAAAAAGTGCCAGGGTATGTACATTATTCACCAAGCCACAGGGATCAGATTATAATCAGCAGAAAATGTCTTTTTTATGGCCTTTCCTTAACCTAGCTCAATTTGTGGCAGGTTGATAAATCAAGCTGACAATGTACGCATGCTAAGTTTGCTATTCCTGGCTATTGCTTCTGTTGATGCAAGCACATTCCTGGTGACACTTTCTTAATCCAAGCAGCTGGTCAGTGAAAAAGCAGCAACCTGCCCCGAAAAAAGGTCCAGGTTAATGTTTCAGAGAATGCCAGCTTAAAAGCTACTGTTTTCTCTTTTTACTGATGGTAGATTCAGCCTCATTTACTTCTAGCAACTTTAATATCATTGTTGCACAAATTATCAGGTAATCGTACAGAAAATCTTCAGTTATTAGGCTGAGTAAAATCACTTCAAAAAAAGTTATGACTATGGTTATATTAAAGTACAGGTTAATTCATGGCCATCTACTATGCTGAAGGGTTAATTCTAACTTGGAAAGTTCCGTCCAAAGCTTTAAAGAATACAATTACTGCTGGCATTGTCCATTTGCACATAATCCAGGTTGGACCATTTATTTTTTCATCCTGCCAGATGATAAAATATATGCTCAGTATCTTTGACTATATGGGTAATTTTGTTCCTTTTTTATGCTTTTCTTTGCTTTAGTAAATATGACCCACACATTGTGTCTACATGGGCAAGAGGGGATGAGGGGAACAGAATAGAGCCCTGATCTGTAAGGCTACATATCTAGAAAAAGAATATAACACATTCAGTTTTGAGGAAGACAGTTTAAAACAATTGCACAGCACACTGTGAGAGCTCTTCTGTTTTATTTTTAAGGGAAATTTGTGGTGATAGCTGTTATCAGGCATATGATAGAGTCATGGCCCTGTGATAGGTAGAGTATTAAAGTAAAAGGCTGTGAGGAAACTGTAAGCAGTCATAGTGTTATAATAGTGGACATTTGTGACAAATGAATGGAATTGAATAATAGTGTGATCAGGTAGAAATCCATGAACAATACAGTGTGATTTTATATTCCATCAATGGCTGTATTTTGGAACCTGGGCTTTAGATCTAGTGAATCATTGAACTTTTCTTCCACAAGTGAAGTCACTAAAACACATCTGTGATTCTAATATTATCCTTTTATGATCTTTGTTTAATTTTAAAGGAGGCTGGGCGGTATCCTGCATATAAGGAGATGATAGCAGAGTACAGCTGGCTCAATAAATGTATGTAAACTCTTTTGCATATGCTACTTATATATATATATATATATATATATATATATATATATATATATATATATATATATATATATATATATATAATATACATACAAATATTTTATATACAAATATCTGTTAATACACAATACCACTCCAAACTGAGATTAAAAGAGCAGATAGATTAGTCTTCTGTCTAAATTCAGCTCTTTAAGTATGTAGTTATATCTTATATAGGGGAGGGGCAAGCAGGGGCAAGCTTGGTTATATAATTAACATAGTTATATGGTTATTAATATATAACTATATTAATATACTATATTAATATAGTTATATGGTTATTATAATTATATAATTAACATTTGAAAATAATTTGAAAAAATGTATTTATTTCTAACAAAAAATTTTTCTATTTTTGTTCATATTAAGCATATTGTTTTCAAATAAATTGTTACTCTTTGACATCATCTGCAGAATTTATTTCATTTTCATTTGTGTTGTCCCAGAATAGCAAATGTAGTCTATAACTAAGTAATCGCTGCTAAAAGCAATCACTTATAAGGTTCTGAAGAGTACATTTTAAAACATTTTTGAATATTTGAAAATATGAACTCACCCCTGCTTAGAGGATGGACATTGTGGTGATTTTTCTATATTCAGGACTTTTGTCTCTCCTTATTCCAGTGGCTAATGGGGGCCAGCCAGCCTCTTCTCAAGGTTCAGACTCCTATTCGTCCACCTCCTCTCTGTCGTCTGGGACACCAGTCAGCTCTCTCAGCGGCCTCTCTCAGGTCATGTTCCCTCCTCCATTTGGCTTGGAGATGGTGGATGTGTGCATCTCTACTGAGGACGGCTCATCACGCAAGCCCAGCTCTGATCGCACTGAGACAGCCATCCAGACCGACCCCCTGGATTCTGACACATCACCCCAACCCACCAGGGTCATCTCCATAGACACCAGCCGGATGGTTGGTGAGACCATTCTTTTGAAGGACACAGTGATCAGGAGTGGCAGTTTTAATAAGAATCGTCAAGCACAAAAAAGGACATTTTCTGCAGGAGACAAGGAAACTCTGGACTCTCCAAAAACTGCAGTGCTAATGGCTCTCAGCAAACCTCGCAAACCCATCCGAAGATCCCAGAGTCATATCACTGTGTCAGGTACACAAAGACCTCTGCTGAGTGCCTTCTGTTTTTTGCCAGAACACTGAAGCTTTCTTGTCATGCACATGATCAACCTCTTATAGTTTGACTGTATCATGTCGTTGGTGAGGGTCTGTTCAACATAATCACTTTTACTGGCAGTGGCAGCTTGCCTGTAGGGGCAGGTGGGGCATAGACCATTCATGTATATTTAAGCTATGTAAGAAGTGTTAAGTTCCCTATTTTTTATCCCATTGAATTACAGTGACCTCTTTTGTGTGAGAAATGATTTTGTTGCTAAGTGGTAGAAAGAAGGCAGTGATGGCTGGAGGTTAAAGCTTTCTACATTGTTTATTTGTTTGTGTATGTGTGTGTGTGTGTGTGTATATGTGTGTGTGTGTGTGTGTGTGTGTGTGTGTGTGTGTGTGTGTGTGTGTGTGTGTGTATATGTATGTGTGTGTGTGTATGTGTGTGTGTGTGTGTGTGTGTATGTGTGTGTGTGTGTGTGTGTGTGTGTGTGTGTGTGTGTGTGTGTATATGTATGTGTGTGTGTGTATGTGTGTGTGTGTGTGTGTGTGTATGTGTGTGTGTGTGTGTGTGTGTGTGTGTGTGTGTGTCTGTGTGTATGTGTGTGTGTGTGTGTGTATGTGTGTATGTGTATGTGTATGTGTGTGTGTGTGTGTGTGTGTGTGTGTGTGCGTGTGTGTGTGTGTGTGTGTGTGTGGTTCACAGGTCTTGCTTCTACCCAGAAACTTTAATTTGTACTATTTTCAGGTTTCCTGAAGGGTCTCAAAACCATTTATTAAAAAAATGACATTTTGACGTTATGAACCTGAATGGAACAGTGGGAGTAAAATATAATCACAAATATGCCATTTACCACCTAGTTTTGACTGAATGATAGACAGGATGGTTGGAACCGGAAATGTTTTTGACATTTCATTTATTACCCTAGTGCCTGATGAAGTTAGGAAATCCTTACCTTACACATTTCAGCTGTAATTCAGTTGTGTATCGTTCTCCAGAGAGCAAAAAGACCCTAAAGAACATTCCAAGAAAATCATTTTTCAGTTTTAAATTATTTAAACAATGCACTATTCTCATTTTACAAACCCTCTTGTGTACTCGCTAATATTGTTTATGCAAATGAGTTTATTTTACCTAATGCCATGGGGAGTTCTCAGTGAAAGCATTGAGGTTTGCAAATCTGACATTATGGGAAGTACATTTTCATTCCAGACTGAACAATGTTTATATCAGCTCATTCGATTTGCCTACACTCACCACAGCCTCATGCTGCTCTGATTAATTGTTTTATTAGTACCTTTTAACATGCTGCCCTATAATAGCCCATTTAAAAAAAGTAGTGTGATATCTTTAACAGTTTATTAAGAATTAAAATAATTACATTTACTCTATGTTTAGCCATGTTGTAAATTGAGGCATGTTTCTGTTCGTATGTGTGTGTTTTGATATTGAACAGAGGACAAGCAGAAGAAGAAAAAACAGCAGCAGACAGTGAAGGCTGAGGCTTCTGGAAGCACCCTGCAGCGTTCCAAAACTTTTGTCAGTCTGTTGTTCAAAAGTGGTCGAAAGAGAGACAGGTCTGCCTCTAGAGACAGGAAGGCAGCGGGGACAGGTGAGTGGCATCGAGCTCGTTCCAAATCACCAGCGGGTAACTGTTCCTCCAGAAATATCTAACATACAGTATATGTACACAGATACAGAAGGAATAGGAATTACTCATATCATCCACACAAAAAAACCCACACACGCACACATTTGCACCTGAAAGTCCAGTAGGCAGCATAATGAAAGCGTACGCTTAGAGGAAGACTTGCATCGCTGTTAATTATGCAGTAATTCCCATGGTGTGGCTATTAGTCTAGCTACTGTAGATCAGCATAACTAATGATGATACATGCATGCCCTCATTATCATGACCAGACATACTGCAGCAAAACATTGCCCAGCTTCCTTAGGTTTATGTTGTATAAGCAGAACAAGGGATTAAGGGGCATATGTGAATAGTTTATTTTGGTGATATTTTGGCAGCTGTAACTTTTAGAAGTTTGTTAGTTAGATTGTTGTTATCTTACTGAGAGATTTGAGTTTTAATTCCTTTAACTTAAAAGATGGATCTGTGGGTATTAATAAGTCGTGTGCATTTTTGTTGCTGCTTTGCTGTGATTTACATAAAGGTAAAGAGCGGAGTCGGTCCATCATTAATCTCCTGAGTTCTCCACGGGAGACACGTGCTGGCGTGCGGGAGCCTGAAGCCATGCCCAGTCCTGAGACTATGGCTATGGTGGAGAGGATGGCGTGCAAACTGCTGAGTGAGGATGAGGTGGCTGCAGTAATGAGACACTGCAGTAGGGTGAGCATGGGATTATGTATTCATGCTTCTAGTATGCGTGCCAAACAAGCTGTCCTCAACCATTTGTGCACCGCAGACCGGTTTCATGTAAGACAATTGGACCAGGGGATCACATGCAAAAAAACTGCAACAAAATCCAATTATTCCATGTATAATGTAATATATTGTGCACTATAAATATAATGTGGCGGCTTCAATAATCGCTTCTGTCCTTCGTGTTCACATTTTTTCTTTAAAAAAGTTTTGTCTTTTATTGAGAGTGCTTAGTCCCTAAAAACCCATAATTTAACACTCGTCATTTCTTTTGAATACAACTTAGTTTTTGTTGCCAGTCTTGAAGTCTTCTTTGCAAGGGATAACTTGTGGGCTTAATTTATCAGTTTATAAAAAGAACAAAATTTTTCAAAATTTTTCTTCAAAATAAAACACCTTGCAGACTGCGGTAGTCAATAAAATGGCAAAAACAGGTGGCTGGGGATGCCGGTGCTAAACATAAAACTATGTACAATAAACAATAAACTAGGATTTTTTTAGTTTGATGTGTCTCCTTGCTGGATGTACATAATGACAGACAGGTTATGATTAGGACAGAATGCTTTGAATGTTTTGATGTATGGCATAAACACCACACATTCCCTGCCATGAAGAGATCAACATTTTCACACCTACACAACTCTCTTGTCCAGCACTTCAAACCCCTCTTAAAAACATTCGGGAACTCTCTTTAAAGCCAGATTTATTCATTCAAAGCATGAGCATTTAGAACATATCAAACACAAAATGTCTCAAGTCTTTCGAAGCAGGAAGCATGTATAATGTAGTACTTGCATGTCTCTAATCACCTGGGTTATGCTGCTGAATAAGTTAAGTAGGCCATGTCTTACTCTGTGTGCTTTAGTTTTTAGCAGAAAGAGTGGTGGAAGACCTGGTACACCCCCTGCTGGCTATCCTTGACAGACCTGAAAAGTTGCTGCTGCTAAGGGAGATCAGGTCAGGATGGAACAGTGGTTTGCTAATTTTAGCTCTTTTAGTCTAATGGCTAATTTTAGTCCATTTTAATCTACCTAATACCAATTTGAGACACAGCATATAAAACTTTAATGTTATCAAGCTGACATGGCATTTTTAAAGCACAGTGTTTTTTTTCTTATTTTAAAATTTCATGTGTCTAGAATGATCGTCCCCCCAACAGAGTTGGGTCGGTTTGACAGCATGGTAATGCCGTTTGAACTGGAGGCCTATGACATTTTAAAGAGCCGCTCTGGTAAGACAGTAGAATATTTAACATTCGCAAAGTGACCTTTATTTTAATGACAAGAGATTTAATATTTTCTAGGTGAGAACTACGGTCTAAAATAGAGTGCCATTAAAAATTTAGTATTAAAAGTAAATTACAGACTTAAAGATATAAATTGTGTGTGTGTGTTTGATATATGTGTGTTTTGTGTCTTCAGTGCGCTCTCCGGTTCTGCGCTCTCCTCGGCATGATGGAACTCCACGCCGCCATCTAATAACACCCATCCCAGGTGATGCTTTCTGGATGCTATATGGAGTTTAATAAAGCTATAAAAGCCAAGAACATCTCCTACTCCTTAGAATTAACCCAAACACACACACACACACACACACACACACACAAACTGCTTTATCTGAAATGTCTTATGCCCCTCAACCTGTAAATAAGAGGTCTGGGGACACAATGGTGTTCTATAAATATGCCATTCATAAAATAAAGCAGGATATAATGCCATTCATAAGAATAATGTGCAGTGGTCAGTTAATGCCTGTGCTGCAGGCCTCTGAATCTTGAATGTGAATCAGTTGTGAAATACAAGTAAGGTGCCTTGCATTGTTTAACCTTTTGAAGACTGCCCACACAAGTCTGGAGCTTATTGCTAGTCTTTTAAACCCATTGTACATAGACGCAGTAGAGTAATTCTACCTCTAGCAGTGGCCCAGGAACTCTGAGTGAGGCAGTCACTACTGTAGGTGCATATTTATATGTTCATTACACATCAGTCTCTGTACATGAATGATATTAATCTTATTTTGCAATACAAATGAAAGACGGAGCAATTACATCAAATGCTGATAAGGTCTTTGGATAATATCCATGTTTATATCCAGTCACTTCATGTATATTGTTTATATAAATTTAACTCCATACATTTACATTGCTAGGTTAATGTTTCTCAGGTTAGCCAGAGAACAGAAATCTGGTTGCTCATATCAACCTCCTGTATTAGTTCTTTTTTTTTTCAGAAGGTTGCATCCAAAAAAATCCAAAAAGTCATGGGGCATGTGGTTGTGAACTAATGATTTAGGAAGAGTTTTTAATGTTGAATATGGAATATAGTGTCCTTGTTGCATTTGGTTTATCTGGTGGCTACTGAGACTCAAGACTCATGAAAGAACCAGGATTTTGTATTTTGAGTGTACTTCTGTGTCTTTGTGTGTGCTAGTATATTTGTAATCATACCAGTTACTGAAGTCCTGAAGGTTCTTTTCTCAGACTACAGGGGAGGCTTCCATCTACAGGCTGTGCAAGATTTGGAGCGAGATCGACAGCTGATGCAGGAGCTAGAGCGACTCAGGCTGACCAGCCTCCCAACTGGCAAACTCCCTCCTTCCCGAGTATTCACACCTCTGTTGGACATACCTGTGGACAATTACATTTCTGGCTCCATTCGGCAGCGCTCCTTAAGCCCAGCTCGCCCCAAACAGCTGCTTAATGAGTCCCCCAACAGTACAGAGAGGCGTGGACGTTCCCCTAAACGACAAGAACATGATTTGCCTCAAAGGTCAAGCACTCCAGAGCGAGGAAGATCACCGTACAGGAACGGCCATGACAAAGCTACAAAGGCCAGATCTGGAAATGGAAGAGAGGTTAAGTACACAGTAATGAGTGCACACAGAAGGAGCAGAACACCACTAACACAGGTATTTGGGCCAGACATGCCACGCAACCCGATGGAAAGGGAGCAGGCAAATGGACATGCTGGTTCCTCGGAGAACAGCCAAAACAGCCTGCCAGTGCAGGAGTATGAGCTGACCAACGTCTTCATCTCTAAGTGCAAACAGTCTCTGGGTGAGTGCCTATGGCAGTTTTCTAGTCATAAAGTTTTAGTGAATTACAACATTCGTGGGAAAATTAAAAGTCAAAACCAGAGCACAATAAAAACACTGGGTGGAAATGTATTATCACAAAGAAGCTAACTGATGTGGGGAAGACAGCTTTTCTCCACAACAAGCCATGTTGAAAATTTAATTATGATCAAGAAAAAAGTATCTGCACCACTATACCTGTAGGTGTCAGTGATTAGCCTTGTGAATTCACTGACAAAGCAATTCCAGGAGCAAGAAAATTATGTCAGAAAAAACAGATACTTTAAAGTTGAAGTTTGGGCGGTTAGCTTGCCAGATGTTAACAGTCATTTAATATTCCACTACCTGACAAAATGTCAATGATAGCCAGTGGGAGATTTCAATGTAGATTTCTTTTTCTGTGTTGTGGAAGTTCATAAATAAAAATCAAATAATCAGTGCATGTGGATGAGAGGAGATGAGAAAATGTTTCCCTTTGGAAATGTAAAGAATTGAAAAAGTATTCAATTTCAGTAACACACAAGCAAACTTTAAACACAGTAACAATGTCGAATGACAAGTATCTGATCATCTTATTTGCTTGATAAATGGAAATTAAGGAAGCAAATACTTTTAAATAGATTGATGATCGATCTACATAGGAGGCCCCAAAAACCAGTCATTTAGGAGTAACTGTAAATATTTACTGTAATTAAACAAAGTAAATAATTCAGTTTTAAGATTTTGTTGTACATCATATAATGATTTCTTTCATCTAACAGGTATAAGTATCTCAGGGGGCATTGAGTCCAAGGTTCAGCCAGTGGTGAAGATTGAAAAGATATTCCCCGGAGGAGCGGCATCCACTAGTGACGTGTTAAAGGTACTTGATTTACGGCAAACTTCTCAGTTACTTGTGAAGTGTATAGCAGATACGACATGAACCACAGGTACTAATGACACTATTACACTGTGTCCTGTTACACTGTATGCTGCCTACATCATGACTGTATCAGTTTTCCATGCTTTGCTAAGACTTTCACTAAAACCAGTGGGCAAAACCTATTCATTTTCTTTTGAAATGAATATGTAGAATTGTAGTAGCTGTTCCTTAGGATTTCTTTTTAATTAAGTGTTTAAAACATGACATAAAAGAGCTGATGGTTCCTGGTCTTTCTACTGTTGAGGATTACTGTTGATTATATCTTATCATGGTTTGTCTTATTACCGAGGGAATGTTTTTTAAAAATTAAATGTAAATTTTAAGACAAAAGAGACAGTTCAGGTCAAATGCAGGCAGTCAAAATAGTCAATAATGAGCACATTATTATCACATAAGCACACTAACCCATGCACACATCTAATATTGTAAAGGTGGTTAACATATTCTGCATGAAGGATTGGACCTTATCAGAGATTATAGGAAGTGTTATTCTGTCCAGGGCAACAACAGAATAAACTTTTTTGCAGGCAAAAAAATGTCCCAGTACGTCCAACTTTTACTTTTTTTTTTTTTCAAATTATTTTTTGACATTTTCATGAAGTGTGCCAATAACCAGGATAATGAAAGTAGTAACTTCCGACAGGTCTTCTAGCATTTAAGCTATCTCTCTAAGCACCTACTTGAGCGTCTCTCTTGCATACTTGGATAGAACTGGGAACTGAGTCTTTCCTGATCTGTCAGTAACTGTTACTGTATTTGAGAAGAACATCTTTAAATAATATATCTCTGGAAATTAATTTCATGACAGACATGTTATGATACAAAACTCTTTAGCATACAGTAGATATGTGTCGCCAAACAGACTGAGCTGAATATTAGAAAGGTCATGGTTTAGGGTCACTAAAGGTTACAGGAAGATACCTGTCACTGGAAACTCCATCACAGCAACCTTCAATGCTAGGTCAAACCTTTGGAAATCCCGTGTGTGTGTGTGTGTGTGTGCATGTGTGTGTGCTAGGGGGGCCTCTGCCTCGATGGCAGCCTATCAGGTGTCGGCACTTCCTCGCTCTGCTGTGAGCGACTCATGTTGCAGTCACTCTAGAGATCCAGTGTCACATTTTGAGTCCTTCAATTCCCATAAATTCCTTTCACCTCATGCATGTGATAAGGCCTAGTGCAAAGGATTCAAATAATCTGTCTATGAGGGTGTGTTTTAACACATCACAATGGCCACCATATCACTTATTTTCACACCTTGAGGCCACTGGAATAGTATGGACACTGCGGACCTGCTATCATGTGTGCACTCTGCAATTCCATTCCTCTCTCAGTTCAGAGGAAGTGCAGGTTATGGCTTGATAATGTTAACACACTCTGATCCTTTTCTTCATCAGATAACTGTGTTATCAATGCAGCAAGCACTCAGGACACACTCAGCTGGCCTCAGCTACACCTTTAGGGTGTACAAGCCAAAACTTATCACATCAGTTAAGAATGCAGACGTCTGAGAGAGACCTTCTGTGAGCACAGAGGCCATGTCCACACGAATAAGGATACAATTAATAGCAACTAAATTTGCATATTTGAACACTGAAAATGATCCGTTTTCATGTAATATATTTAATGAATGCTTAAATATACCGATGGTTATATACCGTGAAGATTCACTGTATAAAGAGGTTTTTTTATCTAGATTTGTTCAGACTGTGTTCACATCAGACTGTGTAAACTAGATAAACAGTGCAAACTGAATTTGTGTATTTACAAATGGACCCATTTGTTGACTTCACTCCCTCTGAAGCTCTTTTCCTGATATTTTTTCTTCAATAATTAATGTTCCCTGAACATGTTACTATTTACAGAAACTCTTTAGTTACAGTACGAGCTTTGGGAAGCAGCATGAAATCATCACTGAACGTATATTGCTGTTTATGAACCATTTGAGAAACCTTTTTTTACAAAATGTTGTTCCACAAGTAGATTGCAGTAATATCTTTCTACCAGAGAGGGCTTTGGAAAATGAAAAGATGACGACTATAATCACAGCGCAGATCTTTTTTCATTTTCCTGCTCTCTTGTTTAATAGTTCATTCCTCCAACAAATCTCACACACATTGTATCCAGGACTGTGTTTATCCTGTGTCAGCTGAATCCTTCTGCTTCTGTATTGCTTTTTCCCACTGTTTGCAATGCAGCATAAGGTTCTTATGTAAAACTATAAATAAATCCTGGCCTGCTGTACAGTAAATAAAACTGAGGAGTAAACAAATGTGTAGCTTGTAAATGGCTGTGAAGAGGGTAAACCAGATAAGATTAGGTAATTGCACCTAAATGAAATATCATAATAATATATTATTATAAAGGCAAAGAGATGTGTTTTTTGCTTTTATTTATTTATTTATTTATTTATTTATTTTTTGTGAGTAAGTTGCAGTAACAAAAGGAAATAAACTTAGATGAAGAAAGATGATAAATTAGTGTAATCTAGTTCATAAAAAATAGTCTTATTTTATTGCTCATGTTTTTGTTGCTCGGTCTGTGGACATAAAGGTTAAGGGAAAACATGTCTGATTACAGACAAAGGGTGCAGGGACATTTCCAAGCAGATGTATCCTGGAATCTGGCAATGACGGAGGAAGAGTGCTTTTAGAGCTCTTTGATTTTAGTGTGTAAGTGGTAGAGAGAGAGTGAGTGTGTGAGTGTGTGTGAAAGAGAGAAAGAGAAACAGAAAGAAAGAGAGAGAGATAGAGGGAGAGAGAGAGATAGAGTGAGAGAGAGAGACAGAGAGAGATAATAATTACTGCACTTTATTTTTCCAGCAGGAAGTACCTCTCAATGATCCTCTTGTATGCGTGAGTCTGCTTGTGGCCTTGAGTTCAGGGTGATCCATCTCTCCGCAGTACTGGTGTGAAGCAGCATGTCCTGTAGGGGATTTATAGCTCTGCATGATGTATAGGATCAGCAGGGCAAGTAGAGACAGATTAGGTAGCGTCATAGCATCACAGATAGCGAGACAGATTAGATTGACTCATAGTTTCATAAATGCATGTCATGGGGCATTGAGACCAGCTTATAAAGAACAAATACTGAGATGAATCATGGAGTTTTATGTGTTAAAAATTCATGGAACAGGACAGACCTTGTTTTATGAACTCTATAAATGTTTGGTACTGTGTTTAAAACCTTAAAGCACAATGATTCAGTTTGTAGTCTTAGCAAACTCCTGGTGAGTTGTTGCCATGCTGCTCAATGCACGACTTGCCACGTGTGTGTTTTGTCTTCTTTTGGTTACTGTGGATGCAGGTAAACACACAGAAAAGACAACAGTGATTCACTGGGTTGGGTGAGATCAACTGACAGGCACTGATGGAAGAAGAAAAAGGAAATAACTAAGGGTTTTTCTTTCCTGTCATTTCCCCTGCATCCAGTTCCATTCATGTGAACCTGTCACTATGCTGACAGAAATATACGTGGACTAATGTACACTCATGCTAGGAGATAACAGTGGTGGAACAAGTGAGTGACTAAATGCTTGAAACATACCTCTTTTCTCTTCTCTATGTGTAGGCTGGATTTGAGCTTGTG
This sequence comes from Tachysurus vachellii, assembly GCF_030014155.1. Taxonomy (NCBI): domain Eukaryota; kingdom Metazoa; phylum Chordata; class Actinopteri; order Siluriformes; family Bagridae; genus Tachysurus; species Tachysurus vachellii. The sequence continues at coordinate 12,584,028 of NC_083465.1, read as the reverse complement.
TCAATTGATGGAGAATCGCTCCAGGGAGTCACACACCAGCATGCAGTGGACGCCATAAGGAAGGCTTTCAGCAACAAGGCCAAAGAACCCATGGAGTTTGTTGTCAAAATCCCAAAGAACCTAAAAGACTAAAGCAAAGTCTCCTGTGCTGTGCTGTACAACAGAGACGATATTTTACACCCAGAGCTCAGTTCATACTGTACAGACACTGAACAGAAAACAGAAAACCTGAAAGAACACATCTTTATGATAACAAAGAAAGCTCCATGGAAAAGCAAAGCTGCCATTGTGCAATGTGAATCAGTTGGCTGAACTAACATGCCCAAAGGGCGACCTATGAAAGAAGGCTTTCAAAGGGAGTTATTGTGGATTTAGAATCATCGGGCTTTTAAACCAGAGCGTTCATATCTGGAGATTCACTGAAGATTCATTGACAGCATTATTATCAATGCTTAAACATGTTTATTTAATATCTACTTCATGTCTTTTCCATTCCTCAGTGAAGAATGTGTGTGTAAATGTACGTAGTTATTGCTTCTGCTATTGCAAGAAGCATGTTGGAATGAATCATCATCACTTTACCACTATAACACATCCTCTGAAACCAGGGAATATAAAGCTCTGCAGCAAAGATAACACAAGATTATTCTGATAGGAGATTTATATTCACTATTTACACTATTTTAATTTAGTTCTATCAGTCTTAATCTTTTTTGGTCTGTTGAGACAGTGCTTTGAAGACATACTGATGACTACACACTCATGCACAGACTTTCCTGCATTAGTCTCCTGAAAAAGCTAAACACTAAGGTTATTCTGAGTAGGATTACATTACATCTCTGCGGAAGGTCTTACAAGTGTCCATTACTAGCACACTAGAGCATCCGAGTTGCTTAAAAGAGGTACTGAATGTGATTAGGTTATGCTGTCTTTCAAGGAGGGCAGATCTGTTATCAAATGATTTTATTACAAAAGTGCAATGTTATACCATACTAAAAAAAAAATCACGTCATAAAGTTTGTTCAGAACTGTAACTTTCAAATATTTTTTAAATAGCTTTTAAAATGTGTACATAGCAATAGAAAGCAATAGGTAAAGCAATAACAGCATCAAGAACCACTGACGTGACTTATTTTTAATCAAAAACATTGTATTGCTTTTTACAGGAAATGTACAGCATGATAATATTCAAGAGACTACAAACATGAAATGACAAAAAAAAACAAAAAAAAACACACAAACATACATGAATAAAAGACAGAATAAAAATAAACACATTGTTACTTTGCTTTGGTCTATTCCCAGTGGCTATACCTTTGACAGAGATATTATACATACAAATTAGAATACACTACTAGGAATATTTACATATGTGTCAGTCATGGGTATGAAGTATTCAGAAGAACAAGAAACAATGGGATTATAGGAAGACAGAGACATAAGAAAGCAAACAGTCTGATCATGGAGAGAAAAGTATGCTATGTTATTGATTAAGGGGCAAGTTTCACTCCTCATGTCATGACTGTGCTGCTCTGCTGTATCAGATCTCTGAGGCAGTGGGAGTCAAGGGATGCAGAACTAGATTTATATGATGACTAACAAATGAATTTAGTAAATGAAAGGTTTTATGGAAATGAAGTAAAAAATGCCCCAAACTTTTGATTAATACTGCTATTTGGCTTCAAACAGTTTGAAACAGAGATAATATAAATGTTGCCACTGTGATGAATGTGAAGTAACTTTGCTACCATGGACTGATGGAGAATCAGTTGCAGTTACAGTAGGAACCGATTTAGAAGAAAGATTTGCCTAATAATACATACAAGGGTGGGAATTGGAATGAATCATTGTTTTCCAAGGATAACTACAATGGTAAATAAGTGGTGATAGTGTCTGGCGCTTGGTACTGATTCTTTCAACAAAATGTCCTAACATCCAAACTTGTAACCGAGTAGAATTTCCTGACCATCACTGAAATCTACATAGTAACACTGCAGAAATATTAGCAGTCACTCTAAAGTGCCTTACAAAATGACTCCACTGTATTACTTCTTAAAGTTTAAGAGATATAAAACAACCTGTTACCACAAAATAGGCTAAGTCACTATATATGCATATAAAAATATATAAAATAGAATTCACTGCTACATATTTTGAGTTTGTTCAGTAATAACAAAAAATAGTGTATATTGTGTATATATTGTATGTCCCCTTCGATCTGATTATTTACTTTAGAAGGATTTTGGAAGCTGTAGACTAATCGAAACTAAGATCTATGAGGCTGTTGTCCTGTGTCTGATGCTAATCAGAGCAATGGCTCCACCCACTGTGGGCAGAGACACTGCTGACTAGAGCATATGTAAGATGTGTGATCCTCAGACAGCTTGACAACAGAATATTATTGTAACATGCACACAGGCTATTCACACTATGTTGTGCGCATCACAATATTGTGCATTGTGCAATCTATGACAGACGATGAAAAAAAGACTATATCAAAATCCATCATCATAAAAAAATAGTACTTCTAGATAAAGTGATTAGTATTGAGATGCTGAGCACCCAGTGAGCTCTAAGGGCAGATAGGACAGATGTTATTCGCTATCTTTGTGTTGTACCCCGACATGATGACAGCCACTACACAAAAGATGTTTTTGGGTGTGTGTGGGTGTGTGTGTGTTACTTACTGCTAATAATGACTCCAAGATTGAACTTACAATGCAGTGGATCTCTGTAGATCTTGACCATGCCGGATTCGAGTTACATTAATATTAATGCTGATAGCAAGAAGTGGAGCAGAGTCCATTAGTGCAGGTTCTCATCTCCCATTAGTGCAGTTACTGTGTTTAAACAAAGTACATGATCTCAGTCCTTTACATAACAGGAGTTGCATATTCAGATTGAAATCCAGCAAAACAGACACTCATTCTATTCAGGAACTGTTTCACACAAACACAATTTTCTCCATCTAAATTTGTTTTCCAGTTTCACAAAGTCAAGGCAATTGCACCTGCTACACAACAGGATGTTCATGATGTCTGGGATGCATATAAACCCTGGTTAGGTTGTGAGGCGGTGCTCTGGTGATCAGTGCTCTATAAAGGACACAGTGGAAGTCAGTCAGTATTTCGTAACAATCTGAAATCTCTATCTTGTGGTAGGGCCAAGGTGGTGACTAGGTTATTTCCTCTAATAAACACAGTGAATTTGAGAACCATCTGAATCTGCGTTAGATCTCGGTGGCTGCGATTTCCTCAAATCGGATGTCAGGGCGCATGTCAAAATCCTCCAAGTCCCTGTTCTCTAGCTCTAGACTCAGCTCCCTCATGACACGCTCCAGTTCCCGGTTGCGGCGATACATCTGGATGTAATTCTGTTGTAGCTGCTTCTGGTAGCGGATCACCTTGTCTTTCTCCTCCTGCCAGACACGGCGCTCCTCATCAAAGGCTTCAAGCTGCTCCTGTCCATGCCTCCTCTCTAACAGCAGCTCAGAGCGCAATTGCTCTACTTGCAAGTGTAGAATATGCAGAGCATCTGTACTCTGCTGCTGTACCCTGGTCACATCACTTTCGTACGATGGCAGCAGCTCCACTACCTCCCGGAAAGCAGGGCTGTGTACTTGATTTAGACCACCACCAACACGGCTCTGAGGCAGAGGCAAGCTCATGCACTGGCCCTTACTGCTGGGCAATGACAACATGTCTCTGAGTCGGACTGACTCCATTTCAAGGCGGCCCAGTTTCTCACGTAGTAGCTCAGCCTCGCTCTTACGGCGCTGCAGCTCATTCTCGCATACTTCCAGTTCAAGTGTGCGAGTTCGTGCTGCTGCCTGGGCATCGTGTGAGCGTGCCTGGCTGGCCTGCAGCTCAGAGCGAGCCTCTCGCAGCTGGGCCTTCAGGGCCACAATCTCAGCTGCCTTCTGTCCCAGCTCAGCCTGCACATCCTTCAGCTGCTGCTTCAACAGGGAGATCTCACCAGACTTCTGACACACCTGCAGTACAGAAACATTGTCAGAAAGGTTTGAGCAAAAGTGCAAAAGCACTAATGAAGATCATTAAATGCATACTTGAACAAGCTCCTGATCCTAGATCCCAAGTAATAGCTGTAATAATGCAAACTAACCGATCTGCAGATGTTCCACCATGTGTAATATACCCATAACTGGACAAAAACTATGATGTGTTGTAATATTATTGAAATTGTTGGCAAGCAGCCTTGGTGTAAGAGGAATTCAGCGCATGTTGCTGCTGAAAATAATTAACTTTGGGATGGTAACAACCATTTCTCACCTATTACATTTTGTTCCTTACAGTACACAGAAAAGATGCATAAGGACAATCTCTTTTGTGTATCTTGTCTGGAATGGTTTATCCAGTTTTAATGTGTCACCAGATTTTAAGGGTCCCACCAAACAAAATATATTCCCTGTAACATGATCCTAGAATCCATGGGTGGTTTGGAAGCAGTGTCTATTCTTACCTCCCATTTGGTCTCTTCCAGACGTGGTCCTAGCTGATTCTGCTCCCTTTCAATGGAGGCACATCTTTTCTCCAGTGTTTCTCGCTCCTGTAGCAGCTGTGAGAAATCCTCATGCAGCTTCTTCTTCTCCTGTTGGAGCTGAAAAACCTGCAGCTGTAGCACCTGTTGGGCCCGTTGGGCTTTCTGATGCACCTGCTTCATCTTGGTTGCACAGCTCTGTCTGAGCTCCTCCATCTCCTGCTCACATCTCTTTTGCTTCTCCTCATACACCTAAAGATGGTGTTCAAAAAATATTCAGACAGCATTTCAATTATACTCCAAAATCTATGAGGAATGTATGATACATCTGTAACATAATTGAAGAGATAGTAGCATGTTCATTGATTTCAGTAAAGAAGCTATTTCTAACATTTCAGTAGTTTGTATGCCAAGACTGGATATGCAGCCCAAGTCTATTCTTATATTTTCTCTCACATTTGTCTATGTGTGGTTTTGATATGTTGATCACATACCTGGCAGATGGCTGCCTCATTCTCATCCAGATTATCTCTGAGCTGCTGCAGCTCCAAGTCTCTCTCTCTCAGCTTTTCCTCGAGTTCACGTATAATGCTCTCATACCCCTCCTGGGGAGCGGGAGAACGTCCACATGATCCATTATCTGAGAGTGGCTGGCCTGTGCTCTTGCTGGATGAGGAGCGACCACTGTCCGAGTTAGTGTGGCCATGTCCTCCTGTGGGCCGCGTGGACTCTGTGCTTGTGGACAGTCCCTCGCTCTGCACCAGGCTGCAGGCTGTACTGCTGTATGTGGGCAGGCTGGAGAGTGAATTGCGGCCAGAATCTGACATGCTACAAGTCTGACTGGTGCGAGCATTGCGAGCACCAGTGTATGAATTGCGTTTTTCTGTGCACAGCATCCCTGCTCCTCCAGGAAGTAAAAGGTTCAGGCTTCCGTGACTCTCAGACAGACTGCCCCCTGGCCGTGGGGAAAGGTACTGCACTGAGTTGCGGTTCTTAGGTACTACAGGCTTGAAGGCAGTTGGTCGGATTACAACTTTCTCCATATTCTGTAATCAAAAATAGTCAACAAAATATGAGTGCATGACCAAAAATGCTGGACCATGTTTCATGAACAAACAATAAAACAATTCATAAAGCAATGTCCTTCTGGACAAGTCATCATGGCACCACTCTTAGGTGGTTATTTGCAGTCACCAAACCTGGCTCCTGTGTACTTGAGTGGAGAGACCCATGTAACAGTATCAATACCAACAAAGCAACAGTTTGGTTTAGATGAGTTAGGGGAGTTATACAACTGCCATGGTGAAACTTACACACTGCTCCATTCAGAGTTTAAGCAGTAGGCTGTCTCTGCTCAAACCATCTCTGTATAAAGTCAGCATATAACATCAAATCAGATCCTTGCTGAACCCCACGTGCCCACATGAAGTAATCACATTTAAGCTGTTTAAAAAAGCTACCTCCTATGTGAATACTCAAAACAGAGGTGGACAATTCACTCTACACTATATATAGTATACTTACAATAAGAAAAAACAAGCCTGGACACATAATCTGCTTATCACAGGCTGCCTGCGCTACTTTTTTATTCCTTTATCACAAGGATAAAATCTAAAGCCCTATTCAGACACAATTCAATTTGTGGACCTGGAGTTATTCCACCATTTGCAGGTGCTGTGACTTTCTGTCTAGATCAGCCATATTCATGTTTTTCGCCCCCTTCCCTTTGATCAACTCTGATGATTTTAGTCATTTTCAGACATTTATTCAACTACAATGAATATCCATTTTCACAAAATTTCAGGAATAATGATTGTACGATATTTTATGTTTATGTTTTAATGTTTTTAAACAAGTAATGAACATGTGTTTTTCACAGTCTTCACTGTGTGGAAGTATATTCTTTCTGTGACAGTGTTTAAAATTTTATGTTGTGATAAAGATCCAATCTAAAAACCAATCTAGGAAAATGTAATAACACTGTATGAGAATATCGAAAGAGCCATATAACCTAGCTTTTTGACCAAACATTGTTCACTTCCACCTGCAGATGACAGATACTGAATTATATGCAGATAGATTTTAGGGTTTCTCGCAACCCTTATTGGGTGCCAGTGAGAATAATTTGGTTGGGCCAATGAGTAAATGGAACACAGTGAACAAACGGCTATTAATGAAATGGCAATTATTGTCAGAGCAGGTAGGATGTGTCTGTCAATAAAAATTAGATGCCAATTCCATAGATCAAAAATGCCTGCAAAAGAATAATTAAATAAAATCAAATTTTAGGTGTGATATGGAAGTCATTTTCAGAGGGACAGCCCAACAGTCTGTTGCAGTGTATTAATTCTAAGAAATTAATAAATAAACAAATAACTCTAACTCACTTTCTCCAGCTTGCCTGAGACAGGGATGAGTTTTGGTGGAGGGCCTCCGATGTTGCTATTGCTTACAGTTCCTCGGTTGTCCTGTGTTTCTTCTGTGTCACTGCAGGGGCTGCCCACTTTGACATGGTTATCATTCCAGTCACCCACCACTTCATCACTCATGTATCCATAGTTGCCATTGCCGGCAGTCATGAGGGTAGTGGGTTTGTTCTTGACAGGCAGAGGAGGGTGGTTGTCAAGGAGCTCTTCCTGAGAGCTGGCCCTTCGCAGTGTGCCCTCCTGCTGCCGGAAACAGCTGGTTGCAGGCAGGGGCTTGCGGAGCCTGGCGCTGAAGTCACTGACAGCACGACAGTGTCGTTCCTGGTAAGTGCGTCCAGAGATAAGGCTGCTGACAGAGCCCATGCTGCCTGTGAGCGGGGAGTGCGATACAGGGTGGCACTGCTGAATATCGGCGCTGGACTGTGGGTGATCAGAGGTCACGGGCAGTACCTGAACCAAAGCCATGGCAACTGTGCACCCAATGCACACACTCTGCAGAGGCAGAAAGAGAGAATTTTTTTTTTAAAAAAACAGTAAAGAACCATTTTAAGAAATATTTTTAGAACATTTAAACCTGAGTGCTTTAAAAGTAAAACATTCTTTTTTAGCATTCAGCATTATACATAGAACATGACAGATCAGCTAAATAAAATGATGAAAAAGCGGAATGAACTGAACCCTTTGACACTGGCTGTAAATTGGTTTAGATATTTGTCTGTAGTACTGGTTATGTGGAAAGCTCTTATATTTACCATGTAGCTGTGCTCTAAACTGTGTTGTCATGTCCAACCATGAAATAATTTATAACACACTGCCCCCAAAGAGGGGTTTTTGAGGTAAACAGGCAATCTGATCTGGAACAAATCCATTACTTCACGATTGGCCTAACAGATCTGCTCTTCCTGTACTATGATGTGCAATCATCTGTTTTATATGTTCTACAATAAATATAATGACAAGGGAACAACCTTACACAAACAGCTGGAACAAACCTGACCCACGTTTCTCTGTGACTTTCGTTCCAAATTATAACATATGAAGAAAGCTCTGAACACAAAATCAGACCTTAATCAATGAGAGACACAAAAGTAACAAGAGCTTATAACCAATTTCTGGTGACAGAAGGTGAATCAACATTTAATGTTTCCCTCAGAGTAAAGCTCAGATTGAGTAAAGTTTCCCTTTATGCAAATGGGAAGCAAAGCAATTTAGCTTCCAATAGTAGTGAAGGACTCTTCCAAAAACAATAAAAGAGGGAGAGAGAGGTGAAGAGGATTTTGTGGTCTATGGATAATACAGTTCCATGTCTACCCTTTACATACACATGACTTCACTAATGCTAATATCACATCAATGGTTAACTCTTTCCTAAAGCATAATTCCTACCATTCCTTCCACATCCCTGCTTCTGCCTAAGAAGAATACATTTATACCAACTATAAACACATAAACACCCAAAAAAGTAAGCTAGATGAGCTTGAAGTCTGATTTAATTAAAAGCAGTTCTCAATCTTAAATCATGTCCATCACCCAGTGACCCAGTGCTCATAATTTCCAGGCTACATTATCATGGATCACTGCACTCTTCCCATACACATCATACAACAAACCTCTTTACAGACATAACAATAAGTAATTTAATAATTAAAATATGCACTGAAATCAAGGCACTTGGGTCTCAGAAGGCAAATTCAAGTTATACGAAAACATGCAGTTAGAGCAGTTAAAACTCGATAGTGTTGTACCAAAAACACTACCATTATGATCATACCACATGCATTGTGGGTCAGTTATAATAATTTGAGATAAAAGTGTTTCACAAATTTAATATCTGCTTTGAACATTCAAAGTTCTGCTTTAACCCTATTTACCAGTACACTGGTATTTCGTACTGGTGTTAAATTTTATTGCTGTTTGATATACAATTAGTCAGGACGCTGTTGGCTTTCAGTGAAGATAACATTGCTCAGAATGTTAGCGGTTGAAAATAATGGCTTCATGTTTTATGTACAAGCACTTTGATCTAAGGGAGTAGAAATGGGTGTGATATCAGCATTTACTTTGAAGATATAAATACTTGCATGAAAAAAATTTTTTTAATTTTTATTTTAACATCTCTATGAATATATTGCCGCTAGTAGGTCAAACAGAAAGGCTTTAAACTACAAATTCTTTACACCCTGATCTTTCGTATGAGCCATTAAACACCACTGTGAAGTGTGACTGACAAAGAAATTCAATGCTAAAACTGGGTAAACAAAAACAGGTGGAAATTGCATTATTTTGGCATCCGGAAATAAAATTAAAATAAGACCAAATTACTGCCCACTTTGCCCAAATTTACAATGGCATTTTAATAAATCAGAGGGTTCACAATCACTACACAGGAATAGAAGTTGCAGTTGCAAATGACTTTTGTTTTGTCTGTTTACTGCTAGAAGACCAACACGGAGAGAAGAAAAATTCCCAAGTCTCCCTCTTTAAGCTTGTCTTTTCCAGGATAATTGCGTGAAATAGAGTGAAATAGAGAAATTTTATTTGCCTATAAGCAGAACACAGTGACAGATTAGTGTTTGCCTTTTTATAGAATAGAATTGTTTACCAAGTTGCAGTATTGAAAATGTACATCACACTTTTGATACCATGTGCAAGCCTACCGCAATAACTGCTGTGCTCTATTCCAGTGCATTCTCTGCCTTAGCATTCTTGCCCCCTTATCCTCTCTTGCCAGCCCCTACTCAAACAGCCTCATTGAGCCTAGAATAATAAGATTAGTGGATCCACAAGGACTGCTTTTTCCTGACTTGACCTCAGACTTCTGCTTCTGTTAGTGATACTCTCATCAAAACACTTTGCTCCATCACCCAGCTGGATCGTTCTTAACATGAAACTAGCCCAATCAAATTAGAGACCCATTTCCACCAGAGAAAGCATCGATGTGAACCAAGGGCTCTGCTATTCCTGAAACGGCACTTTTTCTATACACAAACTATGAGTAAAACTTTTCAATGAAACAGAACTAACTGGCAGTATGGTTTCTAAACCAGAGATACCCACAATGTGAGTGAATACTTGTGTGTCCATCATGTAACAGCACCCATGGTGTTAGAAAGCATTCTATAATTGTAGTGGGATGGTGACAGAGTTTTCCAAATTACACCAGTAATAACAATAAGTGGCTCTATATCATGTTCCTACATTATGTCCTTGTTCAGTACTATTGGTACCATGGCAAAAAAGTGTGGCCAAGGCCCTCATGGATACTTAGTGATAGTATGTGTCATATGACAATAAAGATGAAAAATTGTGGAATCTTTTACCATCCTATACTGTACCACATCCTTTGTAGTGTATTGTGTGTCTTGCACTGTCTTTTGCCTTGCACTGTTTGCGCTAGGTTGCACACTATGCACTTTATGTGCCTAGGTTAACTTACAATTTAGTCTTTAACTCTGCTTTGTTTTAAGTAGCTCTGTGATATTTTATGAAGCACCAGGGTCCTGCAGGAATGCTGTTTAATTTCACTACGTACTGTGTCAGTTATATACGGTCGAAATGAAAATAAAAACATCTAAAGTCTAAAAGTGTTGTTAGATTAGACATTGCAGAATTGCTATATTAATGAAATCCTAATGGACTCTGGTTAGCCAGACAAAACAGGTCAATTCAATTTATCCACTGTGCATTTTTATCTCTGGTGTTACAACAGTGAGGTTGTTGAGGGAAACCACTGCAGGTGTTTCTAATCAAATCCACAGCACCAGCCAGAGCTGTCTACAGAAATCTTGTTATGATAAGTCTTAATAACTGCAGCGCTGCCGGAAAGGATTAGCTGTGAGGCGTGAATCTCCCAGGAACCATTGAGCTTCGCTGTGAAAGTTGGGGAGAATGTGTGGAAATGCCAAGGCTGAGCATGGAACACAGCAGAAGTCCAGATCGCGATGTTAAAATCCCCACAGCCTTAATCCCATTTGGACACAGACACGTCTGTTGAGCCAGGTTGTTTGATGTGTCTTCAGATCTTGATCAAAGCTTCTTCCCATGGAAACGTTGGCCATGACATGGTACTGTCCCATACCACTGTTTTCTCTCTAAACACAAGACTTGGGACCTTGTTTCTACATCTAACATTTTCCCAAATAAACTACAACAGTGAATATTGTTAAGTCAGTATCTCAGGCATACCTTCACAAATGAATAATGCTTAATTTGATGTTTCACAGCACTGTGAGGATTCTTGACCTCCATCTAGCATACCAGTTAACAGTAACTATAAATGTGTTTATCATTATTGACAGTCTATAAACGGTGATTTTAAAAAATCCCTTCTTTTAATTAGCTTTATATTTCTGTTCAATGAAATCTCTTATACCTGGCTGCTTATATCCTCCTAGCCATGTCCTTCTTCTGACTTTCCCATTTCCTATTCCTGTACCATGCTGTTTTTAGACTATTCTAAAAAGATGCTTCACTATAAACACACACACTCTCTTTCCTGCTTTCTATAGTATCCTTTGGCTTGTTTTATCACCTTACTCTATTCTCTGAATTTCTGCCCTTTACACTCCCTCTTGCTGTAACAAGCAGGTGTTTCATGTAAATCAGTGACCGGAAAGGATATGAATCTGTGATTACAGACCCATGTACACCTCTTCATTACACCAACCCCTCTAGAGACCTCTTACTGGACATCCAGCACTGTGCCTCGCTGCTGTGACTTCCTGCCAGCTGCTCCCCTATTGTCTCCCTCCATCAGATAGCAGCACTATCTAGGGAGTCTTGGAATGATACAACAACAATCTTTGCTTTAAACACACAAAGACGAACACAGACATACAAAACTACACTGAATTTCTTTGCATGCTGTCTCATGTCTGTAAGAGAAATCATTGCTAGTGATCTCTACAAGAGCTTACATAAAACACAGACTAAGGACAAACAAGTACTAAGAAAAAAAGTTGTGCACTGAGAACTAATTAAAATTGTCATTTACAAATGACAAACTATATGGCCAAACATATGTGGATATCTCACCATCATTTAGCCTCACTTTGCTGTAACATCTACAGTAGCTGTTATATTCTCTACATGTCTGGGAAGGCTTTGCACTAGATTCTGAAGTGTGGATCTGGGGATTTGTCACTTCAGCCACAAGAACATTAGTGAAATTGGGCAGAGGACGTCTGGGAGAGGAAGTTTTCCCATTTTTCTTCAGTTTATCCCAAAGGTGTTCATAAATTAGCCTTTTAGTAGCTCATCTACTTCAAGTATATAATGTTCACATCCTCTCTCTTTCTGAATCTACAGCAGATAACCTGGTGCAGCATTGTAACATTCTTTCCACGCACAGCGCCATACAACTTTGAAAGGCCTCTCTGACAGCATTAAAATCTCACCATTTCTCCACTGTGGGTCAGAGAATCCATTAAGACAGCACAGTGTGTCTGAATCTAAGAGAGAGGTCAGGAGGCATACTGTGCTCAGATCACACTCTGCTGCTGTTACCATGACACACAACATCGTGGAGCATAAGCTGCACACAAAATGTAGAACGGCGCTTTCGGACTGCCAGAGAGTTTTGGACTGATTTAAGCTGTTCGCCTAGAATTCATAGAGCCAGTCAGACTCAATTACTAATCAGTTTCACCCATTCTTACTGTTCTGCAGACCACAACTATGGTCTGTATGCTTTATGCACACTAATACAGAACTTGAATGTCAGTTTTCTAAACAAATGAAATCCCCTTGTAGAACAAACTCTGAGAGCCTAACACCAAACACGTTATAGGTTCTGGGTGGCCTAATAAGAATGGAAAAGCTTCCATTTTACAAATGAAAAAGTCAGTAAGCCATTGCATTCATTTCGAAACTCACGGAAAGTAAATATTACTTTACTTGCAGATATGTAGCTAATGCACTTTTAATTGAGATGTGATCATCAGAAGTAAATGACAACATAAAAAGCATAGCAATATCCCAGACTGCACTACTGAATTCAGCCATGATGGGAAACCTGCAGCTAGCTGAACGAAACAGAGACAGACTCAAAAGAACTCCCTTTAACAAAGATCAGCTTCCTGAGCAGCTGTAACTTGGATCACAAAACATAAGGAGCATAATCAAATGCTCAGTGCAATAAAATCACATTTGCCTCTTCTAAATCAACCCTTAACGATTGAATACATGTAATCTACCATGTATATGTGTCTATATGGTTGGATGTTTCTTTTCAAAAACAAAAAAATTTGGAATAGAAGTCACATCCTGGACTTTTATTATAAATGGAAGCTAAAGGGCAAGCTCATGAGTCACAAATTCTTTTACTGTCTGTTCTCTTACAAAGCTAACAAAACACATTCAAAACTCTCAAAGTCCGCTGACTCTAAATTGCATCCGTGGAACGAAAAAAGACAAGGAGAACATTTAAAGCTGAACACTATAAAGCTCCCACCTTTTCTACATCCCTCTACTAACCCTGCACAGTTTCCACTGTTCTCTGTGTTATTCCGGTGTCTCAGTGAGGAAGCACTGGATTAAATTAAAAACATTGTCTGTAGAACAAGGGTAATTGGTTGACTGTTTTTTATCATTGCCACCCTGTTGCTTTTGCAAGCTTTTGGCTTGTGGCTGTTTGGGGATGTTGCCATGGTATTTGAGGCCTACATGTGTGTAGCCTGGGGGTGAAAGCTACACCAAGAGAAAAAGGTGGGGTTCAGCAACAAAAACAGTGGGAGTAACAAAAACCAAGTCAGTGAGAGCATGTGAGAGATAAACACAGATGAAGAGAGAGAGAGAGAGAGAGAGAGAGAGAGAGAGACTGTGCCCCTTTGAACTCAGTTCATTCTACCATTTTCTCATTCATTTACTAATTCACCATCAAACTCCTTTAATCAGTTTATAATTGTTTTTTTTCCCTTTTTAGAATTTTCTAAACCATCTCCATCTCATTTCTTTGGTTTGCTTTGTTCTTAAGCCCTTACTTAAACTTTCTTTTACACCTGGCTGCCTATTTCCTGCTAGCCACGTTCTACTGTCTTTCTCATTTCCCAGTCCTGTGTTGTAATGTTTTAAGGGGTCAAAGAAAGCTACGATTGAGACCTACCATGCATGGTTTGGTGAAATGAACAAACGGGTGTGCTAAAGAAATAAGAAGCAAGAATGTGATGGGGTAAAAACACACTTTTTGAGCATCTCAAAGCTTATGAGCCTATGCAAACCATACAAGTACTCTGGAGATGCTATACAATTCTCTCTCAGAGACACTGTTTCCCCACTCCAGGCCATATTCCAACCTTCCTATGCCTCCAGTACAGAGCCACACTGAAACCCTCTCATATCAGATGCAGCAGGTGACATGCCCTACACAATAGCAGGAAATATCTTATCTTAAAGGTATATGTTCAGTTTATACTAACTAACTGCATATTATATTTTTAGTACATATATATTCACCTGTATATTATATTCATAGTACATACACATCTGTAAATTACTGTTTATAGCAATAGCCATATTTTTGTTACATCCTTCTGTAAATTCCAGTTATAATTATAGTCATCTGTATAGTATGTTCATAGTACACACACATCTGTAAATTACTTCCATATTACCATTTTATTTAACTTATCTAAATCTTGTACGAACTGTATATACCGCACTTACTGCTATTGCACTCTGGTTAGACCTAAACTGCATTTCGTTGCCTTGTACTTGTACATGTGTAATGACAATAAAGTTGAATCTAATCTAATCTAATCTGTCAATCAAGATTGTGGATGGAGCTTTTTGTGTTGTGTGTAAAGTACAACTTGACCCCAGTCTGGTTATGAAAGTGCAACTCTCCCTGTACAGACTTATGTCAGGGAGATGTCCATGATCTGCCGCAAACTGATCACTCTATATGCCCCAAGAGGATCAGCTGTCAACAGTGTGTTTTTAAAAAACACATATTAATGAAGTCAAGACTAGAATACCACATATGACCTTACAAAACCAAACACTATACAACCTTTTACAAAGAGTATTCAATGTGTGTTTGACATGAAATTTTGATTATATTTGATTATATTAAAAATCATGTTTCATTATTATCCAGAGTCTAATTTGGCAGTATGTGCACGACCCATAAAGGTTTTTCTCTGATGCTCTGTTAGAGCCATTGGAAGCACTGGCTGAACTGTCTCTCTTCAGCTACTCCTGAGTACCACAGCATGAATTTCCAACCGCTAATGATTATTTATCCCAGGACAGCGGTCAGACAGGCAGACACTGGGAATAAGAACAGCTAGGAGAGGAGCTGTGGTCTCGCCACACTAATGCCCTTCCCCTTGCTTGCTGCTGAGTGGTCATTCTGCTAAAATGCAAGTGATGTGAGGGTAATGAGGCAAAGGAATGCTCTCTTTCAACACAGGGCATGCAAAATGGTCTGGATGGGTCAGTGCACCACATTTATTACCATATTAGATATCAACTGCAATCAGCAAGAGTGAAAGCAAGTAACAGACCCAAATTTGACCATTATTACTACCAGAGAGGCATAATTGTGCTGTTTATCTATTTTAAAACAGGTGTGGTAATGCCTTAATATGTAAAGGGGAATCATTTCTATTGCACATTACTGGGCTCCATGAGTCAAAAGCAATTTTAAATCACTATATCACATTTTATTACTGTAATTTATTTTTATTATACAAAACGATGTCAGACAATAACAATGATCTACATTAATGTTATAAGCCAGATTGGTGAACTATGCATAAACAGAAGTAATAAAACCAGCAATAAATAAATCTCAGTGCAACCTGAATCAAACGTATGCTGGCATAAATCTATTTTAAAAGCGCTTACACAGTGAAGAATGCACAAGCCACAAACAAGAAAAAAAAAAGATTCTAGGTTTGGAGTTTGAAAATATGCAAATAAGCCACAGTGAGAACAGCCAAAAGGGACTGTGGACTGTGTCACTTCAGATTCCAGGCGAGCTCAGACAGAGAGGAAAAGTAATGCATGGAAAGTTCTGATTCAGCTCAGTCAGCTGAGTCCAAGACAGGGCTAATGAGCTCTCCTTCCTCACACACATCTATAGAAATACCTGCCATCTCCTTAACAGGAAAGGTTACAGAAATGAAAATAAAAGAAATTAAAAGAAAAGAAAAGAGGAGAGGAGAGGAGAGGAGAGGAGAGGAGAGGAGAGGAGAGGAGAGAAGAGGAGAGGAGAGGAGAGGAGAGGAGAGGAGAGGAGAGGAGAGGAGAGAAGAGAAGAGAAGAGAAGAGAAGAGAAGAGAAGAGAAGAGAAGAGAAGAGAAGAGAAGAGAAGAGAAGAGAAGAGAAGAGAAGAGAAGAGAAGAGAAGAGAAGAGAAGAGAAGAGAAGAGAAGAGACAATGTTTTCACTATCATGAAACTTTCAGGGGCCATTTTGAACTGTTTTGACTACTTAAAACAATGGCAACATCAATGGCCATCAAATTTCCTTATAAGGCAAAGGTAAAGTAAGTGTATAAGAGATCGATTCGAAAGCCTCTCACATACGAGAGTGATTTAACACATCTATTATTTTCCAGCAGAGTGACGTAAGCACCTTCTCCTGGTGATCTCATCTGCTCAAAGCAATGTTTGCAGACTTCTGACTTGTCACAGTCTGTGCTATTTTAGGCTCAATCCGTACACAGGTCTTCCACTAAGCTGAGTCAGACCACAAACTCCAGCTTTTAAATATCATTAAAATCAGGAGGCACACAATGGGGAATCTTAATGGCAAGGCATCAGAGAAAAGAGATATGACCAGAACAAACGCCTAACAATAGATTTTTTTTGTGTCACTCATGAAAAAGCTTTTAGGCGTTAATTGTGTGTGTATATATAGTGTCAAATTGCCCCATTTATGCCAGTTGTTCAGAGGATTATGTTGTCCTAGAACTTTACACCGAGTGTATCAAGCAGTAAAATAATCTCTCACTTCGGCTCTTTTCGAGATTCTTCAATTCAGCTTTTCCATTTCTACAGTCTCATCCAGAATGAGTAGTTCTTTATTTATCCAGATTGTAGGTCATTACTGAAGATTGCTCCACTGAGAGACTCAGCTCTTAACAGCAGCCCTAACATCGAAAACCCTCAAACACAAACGCAAGACAGCCACAGACAGCAAAGATACACATACCAACATCCTACAATGCCAATATTCAGAGCGTGCCTAGCACAACACTTTCTGTAACTTTAATATACCTTTGTTTTTAGTGTAAACCACACCAGCCAATAAACACATATCATCACTCTCATCAACAGAGAACACAGTGCTGCTAACCGTCTTTTTCTTTATTGTCTTAAAGATGCCCCACCTATCCCCCTCTCTGTGCACACAAAGTTAATCATTCATCTGGATCACTTCAAAGCCCTCAGAGCTTCATGACTATAAATTCATCAGTAATCTGAACTCTGCAAAAGCCAGAATGACTGTAAGTGATTTGTGTGTATGCGTCTATACGTTTGATAGTTGTAATCTTGTACATACCCATAGTGTTCATCATGGTAACTTCCTCCTGTCTCTGCTTTCTGTCCTGAAGCCAAACTAAGAAGACAAACCTGGCTTGCTCATTCTGCTCTTCGGCTTCACTCCCTCTCTTTCTCTTCGTCTCGCACACTCACATGCTCCCGCGCTCTCACGTACTCTTGCGCGCACACACACTCTCTTCCTGCTCCTCCTCCAGCACTCCTTCTCTTCTAGTCAAACTTTCCTCTCTTTGCCCACTGCGAAGCCCTTTCCTCTCCTGCACTCTTGCTCTGCTGTCCTAGCACCTCCCCCTCTCCCTGCCCCCTACTGCTCTCACTTTGTGTGCTTGCTTCCCTCCCTCCCTCTCTCACATACACATATAATCCCATCTCATGCTGGGGCTCAAGTCTCTGCCCATAATGCTCTCTCGCTCTCTCTCTCGCTCTCTCTCTCTCTCTCTCTCTCTCTCTCTCCCCAGTTTTCAATTTCGTCGTCTCTCTGCATCATACTTTTTTTGAAAGCATAAAATATACTTGGGATAAATCCACTTCCTGCTTCAGATCTGATACTCAGCAGTTGCTTTGTTGCAACTAAATGATGCTGACCGATGATGATGTTTTCTCTTTCACTCCCTCACTCCCCTCTAAGTAATTTCCCACATACTCCCTAAGACACCATGTCACGCTGAAACATACAGAACACGTTAATCAAACCTAACAGATGAGTGAAAGACATATATAGTGACAGCGTGCGTATTCACTGTATTGCACTGTTCATGTATACATGCAATAAAAGACACATGATCTAATTTGGTGTAAGAAATTAAGGCTGCATCCACAAATGCAGTGCGCGTTTCCTCTGAACTCGGTCCAATCTCAGCAGTCTGCAGGCCATGACTTTTTGTCTTGAGAAGTCTGTAAGGAGGGAAGAGTACATTCATGTGCAAGTTTGCTTTTCAAAGGGCCCCAGTCTCCTTGTGTTCTGGCTGTTACCACTCCTCTCCCTCAATTACCGCCTATCGCCGAACTGAACAAAAGCAAAGGAAACACAGCATGCTAACCCGAGCAGAGAGTCATAAAGCCAGGGGATTTTGCAGGGCATTAAAGAGGACAGAAACATCAGACAAGCAGAGATCTGTATAGATGAACATATGAGTGATTAATGGACATCTGTGTCCCCTAGGGAAGTTACCATATAAACATGAACTGCCCATAAACACACCAGGAGGCTTAACCTGATATTTCAAAGTGCTGTATGTAAACACACACACTCATACATGCATATATACAGTATATATATATAGTGGGAAACCTTTTTAATCCTACTCTTGCCTGCTTCTAAAGAAAATCGGTCCAATCCTGCCTGCTCTCTGAGTTATTCTTGCACATACCCATGCAGGGCATTTTCTATTATTATAATAGCTTCTTTGTTGGTCCTGATTTCAGAAATGCTGTATAAACCAATTTGTAATTTAATCTAAAAAGACTTTATGTTGCCTTTCTTTGTCCTGCAGGCTTCACAACTGACCACATGGCTAGAAGTAAAAACACCCTCTAACACAAATACACTACATGGCCAAAAGTATGTTGACACCCGACCTTCATACCCATATGCCGGCCTTCCCCAAACCTTTGCAACATACAACTGTCTAGGATGTCACTGAATGCATTAAAATTTCTCTTCAGTAGAACTAAAAAGCTCAAGCAGCTGCTTGAATAAATATGTCTATCTCAGCTGCTAGAATATGTGTGAGTGTGTGTGTTATTGCACACTAATTAATATACATGTGCCTGTGTCCATGAACATCAGCAGGCATACATGTACAGCCTGGGCAAGAAATCACATATCACATAACTGATAGACAGGTGAATGTGTTTCTCAAAATTATTCATACAGGCTCAAGGAAACCTCTTTAATGTGTCTCCAACAGCATTCAATATAAATAAATCATGACTGAGCATATATAGGTGGAAGGCCTATAAGAGACTTGTTTGTAAGACTTTTTCTTAGCTCTCTGTTCCTCTGAATGGAGCTGCTTCAGAGAAGCTAATGAGGTGGCTGGTGGAACAAGAAACTGAGCTGTGCTCTAATCCAACATACAACCAGTCATCTGACCAAACACACAGACTTACACAGTGTCTCAAAGCGAAACACTCAGTCTTCTACAAAACACTTAACCCCTCTTCTACTGGGGGTTGGGGGTATGCAGGAAAGATAGATACAAAGAGCTAAACAGGGTGGTAGAGAGTGAAAGGGGGTTCTGCAGTACTAATGAGGTCCACATCACACTGTGCATGTTCTTCCTTTCATGATTTGTACTTCCTCTGCAAACTTTCCCACTAAAGATACTTAAAGATTCAACTGATGCCAGAACTGGATTTGGATCAAACTACACTGGGGCATTAAATGTGCACACTGTATAAATTATAGATAATGTTCCAGTTTAGGGGCCAAAGTTAGGGGTCAGTGACTAATGCTAAAAGGGAAATACATACAAAATCTTTATCACAAGTGCGTTCTCTTCTCTGAGTAACATAAATACATAAACATGTACTCACCATATGGCAATAGATATTTAAAGATACAGAATACACTTATTTTGTATGATGGCATGCAAACATGTACATTGTGCAGCAGGTGTCACAACTGAAAAACAAGTCTTTGGCAGCCTGCCACAGAAAAGCAACATCACAACAACATTGATAGTGAGAGAGAGAGAGAGAGAGAGAGAGAGAGAGAGAGAGAGAGAGAGAGAGAGAGAGGAGGCAAAACATCTCCCTCATATGGAATCACCCCATATAGACACAATACCACTTACATTTAAAAAAAAGGAACCCGAAAGTATTTGGAGACTGCAGCAACATCCTTCCTCTCCCCTTTCTGCACTAAAGGGAGCTGACAGAGAAAACCTTATGAAGCCTTTTGCCTTGTTGTATTTCAAGGAGCTTCCATTCTTAGCCGCCCTGTAGGAATGGAGAGAGGATTGTATAAGAGGAGCCTTCAGAAAGACACACATTTTCCTGAGGCTTGTACAGTTAATGTACATATTACAGAGCAATGGAGACAATCTTGCTTCATCATACAGGAAAAAACAAGAAAAATATGCATTTGAAACAAAACAGGTAGTATGAACTTGCTGTTTTGAGAAGTACCTATTACACAGGCAGGTTTATTATGAATAGTGAAAAACGATTGGGGGCAACATTAAACAATAAAACAACAAATCTGTGATCCTAGGAACAAACACAAATTTGCTGCCAATTCAAATGTACTCAACATGAACTTCCTTCCTCTTATTACACACAAATATAGTTTGCTTTGTGCTGCTTCATAAAACGTGTCTGTCATCTCATGGGTAATAATTTTCTACTATATATTTGTGCACTGCACAGATGCTAATCTGAAGTAATATCTATAAAAACACTCCTTTGTTTGTCATTATTCTTACACTACAACTTTAATTATAACAACTTTTATAACTGATTATGGAATTTGTGTATTCCCCTTTAGATCAATGGAAAAAAGGACATTCTTATTTTTTTTTTTTTTTTTTTGCAAAAAGGGCTATTTAATCAGACAGTATAGCTGATGATAGAAACCACAAAATAAAAAAATAGCCCCACTTTAGTCACTTTATCATGATTTGGTACAGTATACTATTCATTAATTCATTCATTTTCTACTGCTTATCCGAACTATTCTCGGGTCACGGGGAGCCTGTGCCTATCTCAGGCGTCATTGGTCATCAAGGCAGGATACACCCTGGACGGAGTGCCAACCCATCGCGGGGCACACACACTCTCTTAAAAATATATATGGCAGTAAAAGTCTAATATAAAACAACAAAAATAAAACAAACAAGAATTCACAGAAAATATTTGTCTATTTGTCTAAAATAACTGTCTATAGGAAAAGTAGCACCTTCACCTCATGAAACCCTTTTAACTATTCTCATCAAACCACAACAGTGGGCTACAATAAATGCCCTGTATAACATGCTGAGAGGGGAAAGAACACAGAGGTAGCAGGGATCTGCAGCCGTTCACTACAATGGAAGGAAACAGGTTGCAAATCACTCACGGACACAATATCAGCATCAGCTTTCTGCTTTTATGGGATACATCAATGAGGTAACATGTGGCACCTATTAAAAAACACAGACACACAAACTCACATCTGTAAATCCTGAAAAAGTTTTTTCAGAGCCGGATTTCTCTCTTTCAGATTCCATTAACTCCCAGCATGCAGTATACTGTTGTTCCTCTGACATATAGTAAGGGGCCATGGCCACTCTGCCTGCCAGTAAATAACAGCAAGTAGGCATCAGGGCAACAAGCTTAAAATCAGAAACCTGTATTCACACATGCAGATACAGGTACATACATAATCCATAGGAAATTCTGTTACATTACACACTGAAACATTTAGCCAAAATAATTCATTTTGGAACACAGCTGTCCTTATACTACTTTTATCTCAGAAGCAAAACTGCAGAATGCTGTATCTGTTGATTCTAATGTAATATTGAGTGATTGGTTATCAGCACAAGCTTTACAGTGGACTGGAGAAAGAATTAGAAAATGTTATGGTTAGTCTGCTGAAGTAAAGAAACAGTTGTTTTGATGGACACTAGTGGACAGAGCAGCTGCCAAGCGGACCACACACACTCGCTCGCACTCCTGGGGAGCTTCTGTCAGTCATGTGCAGTTAGGGGGTACTCACAGGCACTGGGTAAAGACTCAAGGGCCAAATGTGGACAAAGCAGAACCCCTAGGATTAGTCTGGCAATAGACTTCATTTCTCCAAATCGTGTCTACAAATGGTGCTTACTGATGACAGAGGCTTTCAAAATATCAGAGTATCTTATATTTATGACCGCATACAGGAGGCGACAATGTGGTAAAAATTCAGCATTTGCTTTGAAACATCCTTGAGTGAAAAGCTTTTATGTAAATACTAAAGAATGTCTGGTTCTTTTGTGACTATCTGCCTCTGACATGCTCCACACAGTCTAACTACCCTGTCCCTATCCTGCCCCCTCCCCTCAGTGATAAAAATGTTCCTCCAGTCACTGCCCTCTGACCTCCTAGCCCCTCCCACATTCCCAAAAGCCCGCCCAAAATCCATTCGGGCTGTCACATACTGCTCGTCATCCATCACCATTCTGACCCCAGAGGAAAATATACTTCAAAGAGATAAGACCTTTACTTAAATTTTTACGACAGGTCTGATTTGACCCGTGAGACCAACACATACTCGGGTCATAAGTCACTGTCCAGAGTGGGCTGCTTATAGTCTGCATGCAGCAAACATACTGTTTACTTCTGCACATTACCACCATGCTAGTGAATCACATGTTTGCTTTTGGCTCATAACAGGTTTGCTCTTAAAATCAGATCCTTTCTACAAGTACATTCAGTCAACATTTCCACTTTGTGTAGAACAGCTTGGAGTCAGTGTGAGAACACATCTGAAATAATGTTTCCCATGAATTTATTTAGTTAATAGTATCCAATAAATACATGCATGGTAGGAGGTGACAGTTGTGACAGTGCTTATATGATGTGTAATGTTTATTTGAAAGTTATAATACAGGAACATATTGTTAAATTGGTAACAATAATTAATTGGTATAGAATATGCATAATAATTGTATGGCCAACCCAACTTGACCATTACAGCCAAATGCAGGAATTCCAAAAGTTTCCCGCAAGCACAAATTTGTACAGCACAGAACTGTATACAATGTATTTGAGTGCACTAGCATTAATATTTCTCTGCACTGTACCTAAGGGATCTAGTCTGCATAAGGTTTATAAAGGCATCATTTGCAAGGTTGGTGTGGACTCCAGTGTCCTGCACAGAACCCTGACCCCAACCCCACTGAGCACATTTGGGATGAACTGGTATGCAGACTATGTGCCAGGACTTCTTTGCCCAATATCAGTGCCTGACCTCACTAATGCTCTTGTGGTTGAACGGGCAAATCCCTACAGTTACACTTCAAAATCTTGTAGAAAGCCTTCCCAGAAGAGTGAAAGTTATTACAAGAGCAAAAGGGGGATTAAATCTGGAATGGGATGTTCAACAAGCACATGGTTGTGACTGGTCGTGTGCCCACATACTTTTGGCCATACAGTGTATTTGCAAGACTTTATTCTATTGTAGCCCTTGTCTCTCTTGTCTCTCTATGATGAGAATGAATAATATAGTGGTAAGGCTTGTAATTTAATCAAGCATAGTTGCAATAAGCAAAGGAAGAAGTAGACAGGAGGATTAAAGGAGCAGTTTGGCATAAACTTTGCACTTAGCCTGAATGTAGTCACAGCCTAGACAGGTCTAATGTTCAGACTTAAACTAGAGTTACATAAAGATAATGTAGCCAAAAAGTTTTGTCTCTCTCATTTAAAATCTTTTTTTATAGAGTATTAATATATTTATTTCTTAAATTGCACCCAGTTTGTTCATAATAAAATCCCACTATGTGGTTTATGACACAGTAGGAGTGACTGAAATCTATAAAATCAGAAGAGCTTCACTGTGTAGCTAAAGGTTGTAACATTATAATGGTAGCCATTTTGGACAACCAGAAATTTTTTTTCCTGCAAATTAAAACACTGGGTCTCAGACCACCTCTCTATATTTAAAAGCGGAACTGTGCCTAGGATCTGGAAGTTAAGTGGATGACAATAAAAATAGTACTCCTTGTCCCTTTTTCAATTTTGTGATGTATTTCTATAAAATTGCAACTATCTAGTTTAACAATGTAATTTAAAACAAAGTACACTAAATTAAGTAAAGTATTTACAAAAAAACTTCTTATTAGCTTTATTCGTTATGTCAGGCACCGAACAGATTCATTTGAGCTACAAATGAGCATTTGAGCTACATGTCACTTTTATTATAATCAACAAAGAATTCCCTTAAGTGTTACCTTATTGCACTTCAGCTTTTATTGGCTGAGGAGACTCTGGGCAGGAGGACAGTTTACACATCCCCGGAATACCACCACAGATTCAGCCTTTTCTTCACACACACCTGCAGGGATACACACAAACACACACACACACACACACACACACACACACACAAACATACTAAACATTGCTGAATTGACTTCAATACTTCAGACTGCAGCTGGAGCATAGAGGACAGAACAAACAGACACGGACCAACCAAAAACACACCCGCACACACTCTCACACCAGAGCATTGTGTATCCTCAATGAGCGATATCAAATATCAAGGGCCTAGGACAGTATAAATCAAAGCTCCAGAGACACTCCCATTCTTTTTTTACTCTTAGGCTGTTTTTTACATGTATGAAAAGTTATATCTTGCACACCTGCCTCTAAGTGTTAACCACACAGCAGTGAGATGTAAAGACTGTAATTAGATTATAGAGAGAACATGATGAGGTCATGGCTGTGGGGAGACAGCATGTGTACATCGGTTTCAACATTTCCCAGAGGACATGGGGCAGGAGTGGGATCAGAAGCAGTAATGAGGGGACAAAGGGAGAGAGAATTTCAGTGGTGAATGATGGTTTTGCCCCAAAAAAAGCTGCTATGACTTTAAGCTCCTTAGAACATCTGTTCTTTAGGCAGAGAGGCAACAGCAGAAGAACACACTGCCACCCTGTGGACACTTTTACTCCTCCTCTGTCTCACTCTCGCATACTCTCTCACTCTCGCTCTCCCCCTCACAACACACACACAAAACTCCATCAGTGTCGCTCTGAAACCTGAAACATCCTCTAATATGCACAGATAAGCACTTCAGCTAGCCACAAGGGATGACAGCTATGCTTTTATCAGCGAGAGTGTTGTGCATAGCACATGAGGCAAGAGCTTCTCTGTAACTAGGCTGCATACGCATCCAAAAACAAGCAAAATCCAATAGGGACGCTGACTAGCTCTGCATTATGCATTTGATCTATTTTCATATGCAATGAGGAAGACATGTGGTTTGTGCTTATATTGTAAGAAAAGTGTGACCATCTCCCTGATTACTGTGACTGATTATATCAGAACTGTCTAGTCAGTGAGGTCTAAAATCAAACAAAGTGTAGCTCCTGCTTCATTAGCAATGAACTAAAGACTGGAACAATAATGCATTCATACTTAGTAACTGCTAGTTAGTTAGTTGGTTAATTGCTTTTATACATCTCCCCACAAACAGTAATAAGTTAGCTACATGCAAATTGTAGTCTGTAAAAACAAAACGTAATGATTGCACAACAGAGATAAAGATGGTGCACTGTTCCAATTTTCTAAGAAAGATAATACTGAACCACATCAGAACTCATTTTTGGAAAGATATGTTGAAATGAGGTGAGGTATGTTGTAAATTACTCTACAAAAACATTCCCTACACAAACCTTTCACCGGCTTGATAGAAAAATGTGCCCCTTACCAGCCGGCAGTAACAATGTAGCCTGATAGATTCAAATTTGTTCCCTTAAAAGAGATATTTATTTATTCATTTAACTAAGAAACAAACAGATTTGATTGGGAATGCGGTTCAGCGATACCTCTGCAGCTTTTATGATTCTACTTTGTACTTGAATTTACTTCACCTTTACTTCATCTCTACACCACAGGAGTAAAAAAAAAAAAATGCTCCTGCTCCTTCATATCTAGATGAAAGCTCCTGCTGATACCCACCACCTCATACACCATTACAGGTCAAACTCTGCAGAGGTGGATGGCTGCATTCACATTTTCAAAAAATGTGCTTCTCTCCAAAATGCTTTCCAGATCTTCTGAAGGTTTTGTGGGTTTGTAAGGAAAAATAAACCAGCCTGTCCCCTGTCTATTCATGTGGGATATAGAAGCCCAGCACTTTAGGGCGATAAAGACGAGCATAGGCATTTCTGTTATCCTACCTGTGACAACAATATCATCCTTTTGTTCAAGCTGTCTGACCGCAGATTGAAAACACACACACACACACACACACACACACACACACACACACACACACACACACACACACACACACACACATATACACACACACTTTCACTGATATACATGAAGGTGCCTCAGTTCATATCTCACCCTGAAATACAGACATAGAGTACAGATAAACATACAGAGTCAAATAAATACACCACAGTGTATTTAAGAGAATTACAAACACACACATCCCAGTGCTCAACAGATCAGCAGCTGTGCCTCAGCAAAACATACTGTTGAATAAACAATTACAGTAACACTGCATGCACACTGCTAATATACTGCCTATTGATTGTGATTTGACCTCGCAGGATTACTGCAGGCCAATCAATTGGAATAAACCTTAGGTGTTGACCTCTTTCCCAATGATTTATTACATTTGAATTCTGGTTCTTTAAGAAGAACATGCTGAAAGGACCTTGGCAGATACAGTGGGACATTAAACAGCTACAATCTGGACAGTTTTTTTTTTTACCTAATTACAGCTAAATTGTGACACACTAAATTAAACAGTTTTTTTCATGGAGACTGAGTGTTATAGCAACTGGTTTACTATGCTGACAGACTGCCTGCTAGGGACAAAGTGTAACGATCAGACTTCAAGGATTATAAAACAGGAGCACAAGAAAGAGGAGCAGATTGAACTCCCCGTCTCCTCATTAACCCCGTCCATTTTCTATTTCACCTCTTTTACCTCCTCCAGTGTGGACAGCTTCTGTTCAGGGCAGCAGGACAGTAGACCAATAACACCATATTTGCTCTTAATTAACCTCTCAATTAAGCAAGTCCCTGAACTCATCAGTGGATCCAGATTTATATTCCTTAATAAGTGTCTCCCATTATAGTTTCACTGTTATTACAGGTTAAGACAAATGTCTAAAAACAATAATCGCTCAATATATGACTACTCAGAGTATTAAAGGGGCATACGTAAATGGGCCCCATTCATCTTTATAGCAATAGCCATGACGTTTATACTGTACTGGCCCTTTACACCGCAACAACAACAACCAGTTTCTACTTTCTAACTTTTATTTTGAAAAGTGTAACAAAATCTAACTACATAATTGTAGATCTGTGCTCATTACATACCTAGCACAGAGAACCAGAACACCTGATAACTTACACAACCCAGTGTGTGACCTTGATTGTGACTTTAGTATTTTGAAACCTTGAGTATCAGCTAGTAGTGATCACCTCTGTTCACTTAAGCTCTCATACCCATCCTCTCTTTCTGTCTCTCCACAGTATAATTGGCCAAACACATCCCATTTTGTCACCTTCTACGGGCCAGTCTGTCCATTCTTATATCCAAAGTTTTCCACAATGCAGGCCCAAATTCCAGCTATAACTGGTTTTAATGCTATGAATGTAGATTTATGACTTTAGGTAACAATGTGAGTTCAGTCGATTCCCAGCATTACTTCTGCTGCCCAAATGTATACAAAGACTTTACAGCATATAATATAAAAACATTTATACACCACCCAACTAAATTAGCATCTGCTTCTGTAAAAAATCTGCCATAAATTTTTTTGAACACATTTGACTGAAAAACCTTAATACTTTTAAATCTTTTGTGAATTGCAAGATGTTCAGAATGAGTGAAAGAAATGCAGATAACCCATAAATAACCCATACATAACTTATGCTTACATAACCTAACGCTAACTGGAACCATTTCAAATTGGCCTGCTTACACTTGGAGCTATTTATAGTTTTGCCAGAGCTAAGGATGCCACAGATATAATTCCTCTTAAAGCCATCTGCAACCTCAGCATTGTTTAGCTGTGATTAGCTTAAATTCTCCGACCACATTTATTATTTAAATAAATAACAAAAAAAACCCCACAAAATAACATTTACATTAGAAAGAACAAAGCTTTGTCTCACTGTCCCAGTTACTTGCCTTTGTTATGCATGCCATCATAAATAAAATATGAGGTGCTACTTTATTTTCTGACTTGTGTTCAAAAGGACTTTGTTGAGAGAGAGAGAGAGAGAGAGAGAGAGAGAGAGAGAGAGAGAGAGAGCACTGGGGCCAGGAGAGTAAATGAACATGACACTGTCTGTGAGTAAAGAGCAGACTTTTAGAGACCAAATTTCCCCTTGGGGATTAGTAAAGTACTCTCTACTCTACTCTGCTTTACTCTTCTCACTGAACAACACACACCTCAACGACTCAGAGCTAATGTAACCATACACAGTTTGTTTTAAAGACATCACAGTGTAATGAGTATTAAGAGAACAGTCCCTATCAGGGTCTAGATCGCATTTGTGTTTCATGCCACTAGAGGGAAACCAGTAAGGATTTGTGACCTGCCACTCTTTTTCTGCTTTCACGTGCATTTTTACAAAACGATTTTTTGTTCCAGCAAATCATGACAAAGCAATCTTTTGAAACATGCATCATCTCACCACCGTTACTAAACCCTAAAATTATAGTTCAGATACTATTTGTAATATTGTGAGTTCAATAATGCTTTTTTGTAGACCACTTTGACCCATATGAAATTTACATTATCACATTAATAACCTCTTAACTGCATTATGTGTTATATTGTCTTTGGAGAGTTTATATGGTAAACTACAGGAGGTGCCGACTCTGCACTGTGTCTGCCAGTGAAAGAAGGAAAAAGGATGCAGGGTCAAGGAGGCCGGTCAGTTTTTCTCTGCAGGGCCCCTGAGGCTTTCAACACACATCCCTTGTTTTAGTTAGTGTGTGAGAGTGAGAGTAGGGGTATGGAGAAAACTGCTTTGTTATGCACTCCCTAAGACATTCGGCTCATTTTACTTGACAGTGCCTGATCGGTGGGTTGAGACACTCGGTCTGCTTGTGAAAACTGTCTGAATACAAGAGGCTCAAAGAGAGCAGCTGTTGATGGGGTCCCTGTCTGCCAGACAGCTCTGAGATCATTTTCTCTGTGTGTTTCTCAAACTCCATTTAAACTCCTCCACATCAAACTCGGAAACATTTTACTCACAATTAAAACAATTGCTCACAAGTAGAAAGAATCAAACTTAAATTAACAACAGTACAGTCATCACAGTCCAGAAGCATGTACCCTAAACCTTGACTTCACTAATTAAAATGTAGGAAAAATAGGAACAAATATAAGAAAAACAGTCATTTAACTGTTTAACAAGCATGATTTATAGAACATAACCATAGGAGTTTGTATACTGTCCAAAGTGTACAAGTAAAAATTAAAATATTCACCTGGCCTATAAAGCAAAAAAAGGTGATGGTGTCTGTTCTCTGTCCTTTATAATGAGCAACATTAGGCAATGTCTGACACTGAACAATCAGAGCCTTGTGGAATCCAAGACCTGCACATTACACTGTCAAACTGTTTTGCTGCAGGAAAATGACCAAGACTGGCTCCATCCATGACTTATTGGCCCAGATTTATTAAACTAAATGCAGTCACTCTGTCCTCTGTGCTGAGATTAGTGAAGTCCATGCACTGCAGTACGAACCTCCATAAAATCTCCCAGAATACAAATTAGTTCAACTTTCCCTCCTGTGGTCTTAAAACAACTTGTAAATGTAAACTTGTAACCTCCATATTGAAAATGTTGATACTTGAACTCTAAATAATTTTAAATATTCTATACTCTAATTATTGTCATGCCGTAGTCCATAACAGCAGCAGAAATCTTACTAAATTCATATGTCACGCTGAAAAACTGGCTCAATATTTTGGGATTTTTCTCCTTGCTTGATGTAAAGATATGTATTTTGGAGGTTTGGAGAAGCTGAGGCTGTAGTTCGTAATACATTTATAAATACTAGTTCATTCCACTGCCAATTTTTCCCTTCACCCATTTTTAAAATCCAAAGATAATATTCTCTTGACCATGGTGTCAGTTCATCATTGTGTTTTATACAGAATAGTGGGATGGTTCTGTCACAGCAGAAAGAGGAATGTCTGTTGCCTGATAGTTATTTATAAATTCATTCTCCATTAAACCGCTGGAATATATATTACTTTCCTATTACACTGGAAGGTCAATCTCTATAATACCCAACCAGTACAATCACTCTGTATAACTTGCATCCATTCTGATCTGGAAAAAAATCTGCCTTACAATTATGGAAGTTAGGAAGTCTTAATAAATATCTAGATTTAAATAAACAAGGAGGAAATTATTTATTCACAAAACATATTAATTTGGCAACACACTTGCCCATTCAGCTGCCTAAAAAACATTTTTAATACCTCTATGCTTTGTATTTATGAGATTGGTCAAGAGTGCCTTTGCTGTCCAGTGTTTCTTGTATCAAACACACATTAACTTAATTTTGGTATTAGCATCATTAGCACAAGGTTATTATTAAGTAATTATAGAATATCTATAGTGTATATGGATTTTTTTAATGCATATGATTTGGATAGTGTTTACATACCTGTCTAAGAGCAATTTCTTTCCAGAAATAAATTCACTAGTAATAAATGGCAACTTAAATGATGTCTTTAAGGATGTATTTAAATATAGCATGTAAATATAACAGGAATATTACCTATAACAGGTTTTCTCAGCCATATAATACAATTTTACAGAGGCCTTTCACAAAACTTTTGTACAATTAAGATATTTAAAACATGGACAATTGTGCATCAACTGTATAAAAGATTAGAGAATGTTTAGTAGTACTATCAAGCTTGTCTGAACAACCCCTGACATCCCTCCAGGAGAAACTGCTTAGAAGTGGAATAAAAGTCAGATCTGAAGGTGATTATAGAGGTCAATCTGCTGGAACACCTGCCACATAAACTCTCATAAATGTCTGGCAGTGTTACCATTAGCTAGAATTTGACTTGCTGCCAAACATTTCTGTTAGCAACTGGAATTTCTAGCAATTTCTGTCTAGCCTGTCATTGGGAAAGAAAACATTTAACTTTGTTAAATTAAACCTGTTAAATGAATTTCTTTTTTTTAAAGTTGAGTTCTATTGGGCAAGAAAAAACATTAGAAATATTCTTGAGTTAGCAAAGACTCCAACTAGATGTCTTGTTACCATTTTACTGAACCGTGGCTAGGTGTGTCTATTCTCAACCTTGCGGTCTGGTGGCTTGTTTTACCTAATGAAATTAACTGAACTAGGTTTCAAATGAATGGATGCTACAGTAACTGAGATCATTCAATGGACTGGATGAGAGAAGAATAGCACTTTAACAAGTATTTTGGAGGTCTTAATAAGAATGTAAAAAGTATTTTTTTTTTTTTTGTGAAATGAAAAGAAAGTACGTTCAGTTTCAGTAACACTAAACCAAGGTATAAGTGTGCCAAAAATAATACCTAAGAAGTATAGCACTTAAAAACAAGAGACAGAGCAAGACAGAAAGTCAGTAGTCTACTGAACATTACTAATGTCTTTACAATGTATATATAATCTGAGGTTCACAGCACAGGGTAAGTTTATCTTGATGGACCGCAACAGAGAAATGGATAGTAGATCAAAGATGAATATTAGATGGATTTGCTATATACTTTGTGTGTGTCTGTGTGTGTGTGTGAGTGTGTGTGTGTGTGT
The DNA here is from genome assembly GCF_030014155.1 of Tachysurus vachellii. Lineage (NCBI taxonomy): Eukaryota > Metazoa > Chordata > Actinopteri > Siluriformes > Bagridae > Tachysurus > Tachysurus vachellii. Next base: position 12,552,119 of record NC_083465.1, on the reverse strand, counting down.
GTGTGTGTGTGTGTGTGTGTGTGTGTGTGTGTGTGTGTGTGTGTGTGTGAGAGAGAGAGAGAGAGAGAGTATATCCTCTAATGTACATATAGAGAGCTGATGGAGTCTGACAAGGACACTGAGGGGGCAGGCCAGTCTAACAGCATACTTCACTGCATATAAATGCCTCACCATCCATTTCCCCATACATCTCCATTTGTTCTCCTTCAACAAAGCACCAAAAGCTTCAATTATTAAATTAAACAAAAGAATGCAAATCATTCTATAAATATTAGACCCAAAAAGGATTCACAATCACTGTAATCCAGAGTCACTGATGAATGGCAGATCAGGTCAATGTTATCTGTATCAAGTCTTACCGATTAAAAGTCACCATAGCAACCAGTTAAAGTTTAACATCATATATAGCTATCAAGGTCACTGTTCTGCCATCAGGAAAACCAGTAAGGTTTTTGTGGTCTCTCTCAAACATGATTGATTTTGATAACAATAAAGAAATTGTAATGCATCCTTTTTATGTATGATTCCCAAACCAAAGTAAATAATCATGCAACCTCATCCCAGATCTTTAGTGTAGCCACATCTTGTGGTGTGGTGTGTGTGGTGCACATGCTTCAGCTGACAAACTGGATTAGTTTATACTAAGAGTCCAAATTACTGGACTAGATTATTTTGGGTCAGTTCTCTGTAAAACACTGCAGAGATGAGCCTCTATACACTCATAAATTGGCATTTGGCCTGGCACGATTCCCAAACACATTAGTCTTGATTTGTTCTCCATTCCATGTCTGACACTGCAGTCACAATGTGATGCTCAATTAAACCCTGACCCATTTCTCTACAAATCCCTTCAGACATGTTCAGTGAGGTTTGCACATAACCTCGTGTAAAGCACAGTATCATACTGTTGCTCATTTAGGTGCTGTGGTTAACAGACTCATTACAAGAGAAAGCAAATGTATTCACTTTATTAGGAACACCTGTACATAGATGATGTTATCTAATTAGCCAGTCATGTGGCAGCAGCACCATGTATTTAATCCTGCACATTCAGGCTGATGACGCAGATCAGAGGAGAAAGTCCAGTCTGGCTTGAGCTGACAAGAAGGATACTGTAACTCAAATAATAACTTCACAAACTAAACACATCAAACCTTACACATCAGATGCACACTCTCCTGTCAAACAAGAAGAAAAAATCTGAGGCTATCATGAGCACAGACTCACACAAACTGGACAGTGGAAAAGGACCGGTTCAGTTTTTATTTTCCTGTACGGATGACAGCCTCAGATTCTTACTCTTGACTGACAGGCATGTGGAACCTGAGGTAGTCTTCTGTTGTTGTAACCCATCCACCTCAATGTTTGATATTTTGTGCATGATGAGATGATCTGGCCATTTTCCTCTGATCTTTCTCGTCACTTCCACTCACAGAACTGTCGCTCATAATAATTTGTGTTTTTTGCAGCATTCTATGTAAACTCCAGACACTGAAAATCTGAGATCGGCAGTTTCTAAAATAAACCAGCCGGTCTGGTACCAAATCCATGCCACGGTTAAAGCAACAGAGATCACTTTTTTTAACCTGTTCTCATATTTGATATGAACAGTAACTGAAGCTCTTGACTTGTATCTGCATGATTTTATGCAGTGTGGTGCTGCGACATGAATACACAGATGTGCAGGGGTTCCTAATAAAGTGAATTTAATGAGTACAACAGTCTATATAGTATAGACTTATAAATTTAAATCGCTTTTCTGCTTATCAGTCGCACACCGATGTCTTTAATTCAGACCTTCAGGCCTTCATTCTACTCACACATACACACAAGTCCTCATTCTTGGCAATGTGGAATAGTCCTCAACAGAACATCAGCAGCATCCAAAACCAATCTTTCAAAGTACACAGAGGAGCCAGAATGTCAAACAGCAAGAGAGAAAAACAAACCAGAGATATGGCTCCGGAAATCTGTGTTGAGCTACTCTGTTAAGCATTACAACTATGACATGGTGATTTGAGCCTGGGAACCCTCAATTTCACAGAAACCCTAAATCAAATATTCAGAAAGTGTAATGCGGACAAGATGAGGTGAATTGCCTAAATGTGGACTCAGTATAGGCTAGGCCAGCTGTTTGAGTTAGAAGAAAACCTTGAAGCTGTCAAGCATAGCTGTAAAAACACTGCTAGTCAAAAAGCCCATTCTTTATAGTCTCCACAGCAGCATAAGAGAGAGAGAGAGAGAGAGAGAGAGAGAGAGAGAGAGAGAGAGAGGGAGAGGGAGAGGGAGAGAGAAGGGAAAATCTGTGGGAGAGGGATGGAGCTGAGAAAAAAACTCACCACATTCTTCATATGGCTACAGATCTAATATATGTGATTAATCTCTGCACATGGGTATTTCACATTTTTATGTGTAAGTCCAAGGCTCCTGCTTCTAATAGCTTGCGACAGAGATAAAGGGTCGTGAGAGAGAGAGAAATAGCAAGAGAGAGAAAGCAAGAGAGAGAGAGAGAGAGATATGGGAAATGGATGTTGGACACATGCAGAGGAACTTTATATTGACTTTAAACACAATACATGGTCCAGGATACATATAACCAGGAAAATGACCTTATTACCTTATTTCCAGGTTATGGTTTTACTACACAGATTTACAAAGCATAAAATGTATCAAGGCTGTGTTTTATTCACATTTATCTTCAGTAACTAAATTATCCTGGTTAGGGTCAAAGCCTGTTCTGGAAACAAGGAAGGAATACATTCTGGATGGGATGATCATGGCTTTGTATGTTATTGGATTAGTCCCATTTTATTTTAATCAACACTGCATATGAATTGTATTAGGCAAAAAAAAAAAAAATCACTAAATATGATACCAGACTGAAGACCCTTTAGTATAGCCTGGGCAGTTTTCAGTGGTAATTCCCACCATACACTTGTTATGTATACATTTTATCTTTACTCATGCATTCTTTAGAGTGGTGTAACCAACCTAAGCATTATGAATAATGTCTTGTGATCTATATGCAACCATTACAAGTTATACAGAAACTCCTGAAGCTGTGTGTATTAAAATTACAATGTCTTGAATTGTCTCTGTATGGGCCACATCTGAAAATATATATCTTGCTGTCTATATACAATGTCTCAGTGTGAGCCAGAGGAATGCTGGAAAAAGCTTCATTTTTTCAATGGCATTGTCCCCACTCCATACACATAAACATTGCCAAGTCTGTGTTACATCAGAGCATTCCTGCCTGAAAGCATGATAGTTACAGAGAGAGATGTTGTCCTGAGACAAAGGCATGTGCTATGTTGTTATAATGGAGTCCATTATGGACCCTGTTAGTCTAGAAGACCAGCTTGACCCTGGGAGAAATTTCCCATCTTGAGACTGTGACCTTATGTCCGTGACCTAGTGAAACATCCACAGTAGCTTGTGTGGTAGTGAATCTGTCTCACAAATGGGTTACATTAATGAAGTCAATAAGGTCAACATCTTTATCCAAAGGCACTATGCAGTCATATAGCAGTAGTGTGAGCACACAGTGTGTTCACGAACATCAGGTTCAAGCTGCACGTTAAAGTGTTCACCCTTCTCCCCAGACAGTTAAAGACCATGTTAAGAGCAATATTGATACAGCAAGCTCACATTACATCACTGCTAGAGAAGAGGAAACACTTTTTCCCCAATCTGTTAACCATATGCCATAATTCTGCACCTACTCATATCACTTTTAACAATCAGGCAGCATTATTAAATTTAACCCTTAACACACAACTCAATTTGGATGGAACAGGACAGAATGCACCAATGTACAGCAGGAAGTTATATGCTGGATGTGTATTTTACAGTTAAAAATGTTGTTTGAAAGCTGCAACGATAAATGACTATAATGTAAAGTTGCAGTATGTTAAAAAAGTCCCAGATTTTGCATGTGAATAAAGACTTAGATATAATTCCCTAAGCAGAACCCAGCAATCTAAGCTCCCTATACCAGTACAGAGCTCCCTGTAGAGCTGTTTGAGAACTTGCCATTCCCTGTATGCATTCCACTCCTGTGCAAATGTTTATTCTCCTAATTACAAGGCAACAGAGGTCATACGTTCGCTGAAGACAGCCGGCGCTTACAATTATGCACAGGTCCAGAACTCAGGAGTGTGTTTGAACAGTGAGAGAGAAGAGACGTTATGGTGTGCAGCAGAGAGCACAGCAGGAAAGTGAAGATTATTGGGCACAGACAGCGAGGAGCCTGTCTCATAACATAACTCATAGAACACATAAGGCAACAGACTAGGATGTGAAAGCAATTATGAACTGAAGATATGAGTAGATATCACACAGTGCCTGAATTTTCAGCAGCAGGAAAAGCACACAAATATGGGCCATAAAATCAAAACAAACCTGACACACTTTTTCATAATGAATTGATTTCAGAGCACAATGCATATTCCTAAAGTGCCTTTTGATAGTGCAGATTCCTGTATAATGAAAAGCAGCCTGTGCCTCTACGTGTTGAAATTACTATTAGGGCAGTTCATTCAGTATTATATTGTGTTATGCAATATCTGGCTAAACACAGATGCCATTTTCATGTATATTTGAATATAAAGCTGAATGCATAAGTAAACTCCCAAAAGCCCTATATCTGCAAAGTTGTAAAATCTTTAAATAGTAAATTAGTGTTCAATATCCAGATCACTATATACAGATGAGACTGATGATACTTCTGGTTAAGATAACAGACAGAAGGTATGTTAATGGCAGTTAATCACACAGCACAAATTAACTGGAATCGATGTCTGACTTATTTTCAGGAAATCTAATAAACAGAAAATTAAGATTTAGTGTGTTGCCAGATCCACACACTAGCGTGCCATGTCTGACATGTGTAGTGAAGATTTTACTTAACAAAGGCTTCATCTCAGGAAACAAACAGCTGCAGATTCAGATTTCATGGTGGGCACTAACTTAATCCCCTTTTAGGGTAATCCTGTGTACTCTTTTTGGCTTCTCTTAGGATGATTAAATTTCAAATCAGGATCATTAAGTCATTAAATGAGGCTTGAATTTCCCTAATGGAAAAATGAGGTAAAAAGATAAATGCAGGTTAGGATAAATAAACCAAGTGAGGGCAAAATACATGATCAGGTTTTTTTAGTAAACTCTTTTAGTAAACCAGACTATATTGGCTGGTGCGTGGTATTAAGACTACTTTTTTAAGAGTACTAATTTTTCAAATTCGCAAAAAAAGTAGGGAATAACTTAGTGAAGTCCCTTCACACGACAACAATGACATTCCCAACTCCTCAGGAACATCTAAAAAAAATTATAATAATTAAATGTAAAATAATAGGCAGCAGTGGATATGCTGAGATGCATGGTAACATTGTTAAAAAAAAAAGTAAATACACTTTATCTGTTAAAACAATTACCTTTAGTGAAATTCCTACAACTCATATTCATTCCAGTCATGGGGTAAAAACCTCAAGGCATTGAAGAAATACTGATGCTGGTGCATATTTCTGTTTTCTGTAAACAGTTCTTAAGTCAGCAGGTAGGGCTATAAGTTTGTCATTTCTCAGTATGACATATATAACCTTTTCCCCAAAAGACCCACTTCTCTAATTTTTAAGAAGTTGTACCCCTCTCTGCTGTTGCCCAACAAAAACAAGTATATCAATAGGCTACTTAAACTATTGCAGCATAAACATATAAAAATCATTCCATTTGTTCTGGAATTTTATTACCTTTTTTTAAATAACTTATAAAAGAAAATCATATAAAATGGAAGTGGTGTGGTTGTGAACACAAAAACATTCTCCATTCACCTTTACCTGCATATTTCAAGCACTCATGCTAAAACTTTGTTAGTGTGAAATAGGGGAAGGCTTATAGAGTTTACACCCAACACCTATCAGCATGTTAGCATAATCTGACACTTGTGAGTACATTTGTGACATCTCTTGGAGTATCTTTCAGCGTGCGACAATGATAAAAAAGCTTCTATGAAAAATGCATAAAGTTTGGCAGGTTTAATACAGTGTTTTAAACCCTTTTTTATAACTATTTTCCATCTCACCTTATACCGGCATCACCCTGCAAGTTAGGTACACCCCAGAGTTTGAAAATCTCTACAATAGTGAGTCTTATTAATATCCATTATTTGCAATGAGAAGTGACTTTGTGTGGTACGGAGAAGTAAGACATGCAGCTTTATGTCCAATTTTAGTTTGGTTAGTGTTTCCACATATTTCTAGTTCATAAAAGGCCGTTTGTCATCCGTGCACACTAATTAATCCACCTTTAGTAAAATCTGTACTACAATCAGACAGATTGGATCTCAGCCTGGTTGTTGATTGGAACATGTGGGTTCAAGGCTCAGCATGGCCACGCTACTGCTGGGCCCTTAAGCATGGCTCTTAACACTCTCTACTCCCGGGGCATAAAATGGCTGATCTTGTGCTCTGACCCCAACCTCCAAGGCTGAGATATGTGAAGAAAATAATTCCCCTGTGCTGTAAAGTAATATGTGGCAATAATTAACATTTCTTCTTCTTCTTCTTCTTCTACTACTACTACTACTATTTCTAAGTGTAGTGTAGCAGGAATTAGGAATCAGAAACTTGTCCTAAAGCTAGTTAAATCATCAAGATGTGTAGCAGCATTGCGAGGCAATTCCTGTTTAAACATAACTTTTCAAACATATGTCTATAAAGAGTAGTTTTTTTTACTTTTCTATTTGCTGAACCTTGTCCACCATGCAACTATGAATAAAAAAGCATAGCCTAGACACAATATCTGCTTGTCCGGAGTGCCAGGCTACTGATCTGAACACCCTGTTGGAGACGGCTGAGACAATCAAAGGGCTCGTAAACTAATGCTTGGCTCTAGAGACTCTTATTCACTTCGATGGAGAGAAAAAAAAAAAAAAACGGTGATGAGGGACATTTTACAGGCTAGCTGTTGTAATGCAATTAACAACAGGAACTTGTTTCATGAATATTTCACCAGATGAAACAATAAATGTATTAAAGTATGATGTTCTGTAATAAAGAAAGGTTTTTCAGTTGCTGTCACAGGAAAATAATGAACTCTAGGGTGTAATTTCCCCTGCTTTATGTCTGGCACATTAAGCCACCATGTCATGAATTATTTTCCTAGCTGTTTATCCTATAATGTTTCTTATTTAATTTAGAGATTCTTAACAAATGTTGCTAAAACCGTGCACATCTTCGGTGAAACAGCACAATCCATCTAACTAACAAACAATCACTTAAAACATAAAATAATTGTTCGACATTTAAGGAAAATGATTTCCTTCTGCTATGTAATTGGTAACGATACTCCTGTTGGGTCACCTCACAGCATTTGGCATGACTTGTCAGAAAAAGCTCAAAGAAGACTATACATCCAGCCAAAAAATAAATTAAAAATCCAAGTTACTGAACAGCACAGTGTCATGAATTTACACAAATTAACTAATAATTCTGAAATGAAAAAGGTCTGACCTAATTTGCCAAAATGGTTTCGAAACCAAAACAACATAAATGTGGAATGGATGGATGAATAGATCCAGATGTGCAAAGCTGACAAAGATGGGGTTAAATACTTTTGCTATCAAAACATTTGTGTAAATCAGATAGTAAAAGTCATTTCAATTCCAGGTTGTAAGGCTGGGAAAATGTGTGAAAGTGCACATGGAGTAAATACTGATGCACCTCATAAATCAGAAAACAGAAACATAACTATAACAACAAAAAAATAAACTATAAACACTTATGCAGTGTGGAGGCAAAGTGCACTATTATTGTTCCAGCCCAAAGTGCTTGAAGTGTTCAGACTCCCAGCCAAAGCCAGCAGCACTCAGAGCTGCACACACAGAGGCACAGCGCGTTAAACAGCCCAGTAGCAGAGGATTTAATACAATTATTATTATTTTATTTTTTTTTACAAATGAAGTTCTGTCAATGGCAAAATAACACTTTTTAATCATCTACTTTATAGCCCTCGGTCTGAACCGAAATGCTTCAAAATTCAAACCAAAACCGTGTTCAGTGTAAAACAAGCTTCTGTACACAAATACGCATACAGTGAAACACCACTCGCCAAACTAGTTTACTGTTTGTGTTGAATACTATATTTATATTTAACCTTCAGGAAAGTTTAAAAAAAAAAAGCCAGAAGCAGTAAACTTACCACATGTTACGTGGACGCTTCAAACACAACAAAAACACAACTTCAGGTCTTGTGCCAGTTTAAAGCTCGCTCCTGGAAAAGAAGAAGCAGAACAGGCGCATCCTCTGTACCGCGAATACACTGGGCTTATGGATAGCCAACCGTGTCTAAACGTCTAAAAACAATGAAACCCATACACATCCCTTGTCAGTACGTATTCCAAACTCCGCCCACTTCCTCTAGTATGGCTTTGTATGGAGTAACTACATACCAGTACGTCTTTTCAGTGCTGTAAGATTGTAAAATTCCATTCTTTTAATTCTCAGCAATCCACAACTCAAGCCTTCAATTACCAAATTGGACATTTTTGATTGGATACTTTTTGGTATTGGGGGATGGGGTGTTAAGTACGCTACAGGGTGGGAGGGAAAAAATAAAATGTGGGGGAAAAAATTTGTTAAATTTTTTTTATCACTAAACTACTGTCATCAAAAGTTATCGTTTTGCATATACATTACTCCTGAATAAAAATTAAAATGTGTTTGGACTGGTTTGTCGATAGTGAGCGAGGAAATACAGGTGATAAGCGGTTTTATTAAGCGAGTCATTGAGTCGTTCATTCAATCGATTCGTTCAAGTGGCCGATTCATCAAGAACGAGACAGATGTTTGTGAATGGGTCATTGAATCCTGAACTCTGTGACATCGCCTTGAAGATTCTCCTTCTTTTCGCGTCAATATATTTGTGTGAGGCAGGATTCTCAAAAATGACTGCACGCAAAACGAAATACCGCAATCGTGCACAAATCGAAGATGATTTGAGGCTAAGTTTATCAGACATTCAGCCAAGAATTGAGGATCTTTGCAAGGGAAAGCAGGCTCAGGTCTCACATTAACATCACCTACTGTACCTGCAAGCTTCTGTAAAAAAATGCAGATAATATGCCTACTATTAGGCCTAGTAATAATAACAATAATAAAGCATAAATTAATATCAGAGGTCTGGTGTCAATTCCCAATTATAGCAATAGCCTAGTAATGATAATAGGCCTACTGATGATAATAATAATAATAATAATAATAATAATAATAACAACAACAACAATAAAGCATGTAACATCATTATATGATAGATAGATAGATAGATAGATAGATAGATAGATAGATAGATAGATAGATACCCCAACTGCAATGAACCTGCTTTGAGGAGGCCCAGCTTGCAAAAGGTTGAGAACCCCTGTGTTAGATGATGCAATTTCACTCCAGCTGTGGAGTTCATTGTTGTCATGTTGACTGCAAGTTTCCCATGTCCTGATATTCCGTGGCTGCAAAACATGCCCAAGTCAACACCCCACCATCATAATGTATGTCTTGGGTTTTTCTTTCAGTCTCTAAAGATTAAATAGTCTGACATTAGGCTGAATTTGTGGGCACACACACTGCCAGGAAGATTGGCAAATGTATTGATGGCTCTCTATTTTCAAACACTGCAGAATGATGAATTACAAATTGCTTGGTGAGGGATGGACTTATAATATACTTTTCAATAGCAGAGCAGCAACCTTTGAGTCTCTGAGGTCACTGCTGTTGCCCTTTCTTCTTGACATCATGTACCGTAGACACACACATATGTGCTGAAAAATACCAGCAAAAACGTTTTGCAAAAACTGCCAAAATTTCCACATTTATAGAGGTTTTATAGTAACACTTCTTGATGATTAACTAATCTTGTGCAATTGTTCTTGTTCATTATTGACAGCTAGCTGCTAATTACTCACTTAATGATTGTGGAAGTAGGAGGGGCATTTTTATTTTTCCAACCTGGTTTATGAATGTTTATGATTTACATTGTTTACATATTGAAAACTATTGAGTCTGGCTGGAAGGGTGGTATTTATTGTAAAATATGGAAAATGAATGTCATTAATAAATCTTGTGTGATTATACTAAAAAATGAAAACATATTCATTATGTACTATCTATTTGTTAAAGCTATCGGGCCAAGAAACTGGTTACTTTACAAAAGCTTCACAACATATTTTATTCATGAAGCTGCCCAACCTGTAAACATAATTCATGTGTTGATGAACAAACAAGTGCACGTTGAGATTGCACCATATATTTATTGAGACGTTCTACATGCTGACAGAATGACAGGCAAACTGATTTCAGTAACACAATCTTTGGCCAGTCATCTCATTAATTCAAGTTACACAAATAGACCTTAGTTAATGCCAGTGACATGAAGTCATTTTAAAATATGACACATCTTTCAGTTTGAATGGATTTATATTAGAGAGGTGCGAAGTCGCCTTAAAAATGCTTGTGAAGAGCCGACAAACACTCGAAGATGAGTGATCTTCCGAAATATTTCCTTACGCTCTTACTCTGTAATATAATTTCTATTCGTCTATGTTTTTATGCTGACCAATTGTGTACTTTTTATCTGTTCAATATCTGAGCATTAACAGGATTCACTTGTTTAGCAGAACATGCAAACAAACTCCCTTAAAACTGAATGTTTTATTTACTTTTATTTACTTCTTTTTCATTGTCATTGGTCTTTACACTGTATAAAATTGGTAAATGACTATAACCTGATGTGATCTTTAAATTATTTTTTGAATCCCTTATAGCCAATTCTCTGAATTACTGTAAGCCTAGAAGAATAGAGGTCAACCAATCCACATATAAATACAGATCAAAATGATTATATGAATTCCTTTCAAAAAATGGCATATGACCCAATTTGATGCTCAGAGGAATATGTCAGGCCTTTAGGCGAGATCTTAGTGTAACATTCATTCATTCATTTTCTACCGCTTATCCGAACTATCTCAGGCGTCATCGGGCATCAAGGCAGGATACACCCTGGATGGAGTGCCAACCTATCGCAGGGCACACACACTCTCATTCACTCACGCAATCACACACTACGGACAATTTTCCAGAGATGCCAATCAACCTACCATGCATGTCTTTGGACCAGGGGAGGAAACCGGAGTACCCGGAGGAAACCCCTGAGGCACGGGGAGAACATGCAAACTCCACACACACAAGGCAGAGGCGGGAATCGAACCCCCAACCCTGGAGGTGTGAGGCGAACGTGCTAACCACTAAGCCACAGTGCCCCCCGCTTAGTGTAACACAGTGTTGGAAATACAGTATTATACAGTATGTCCCATTAAAACAAGCCTGAATCTTTCTGAACATATGACTACCTCAAATGGGAACCAAGGCACTGAACCAGCTTAATCTGCTCTACTAGCTGTAGCTCAGTTTGTCAGTTCCCACACAAATGGTTCTTTTTTCTATTTAGATTTTTGCATTTATTAATAAAATAAAACCCCTTACACATATGGAAGCATATACTAAAGACACCTAACTACTTGAGTGACATGAACAGCTACACGTGATATTTGGTGTAAATGGTAGTAAATAGAGGCACTATAAACATAGACATAATACAGACATGTAGACATAATTAAGTTGAATTATTGGGAGTTAATATTTAATTTTAAAAGAGTTGCTTCTATGGCAGGAGTTTTGGGATTAATGGCTAGATCCTATCTGACAAGCTGAACCTTTAGATGTTTATATAGGGTTCCAATGAAATTTGTACAGTTAATGAAGCCAGGTAGTTTGTTCCACAATCACAGAGGTACGGTGTAAGTTCATGGTTTTGGATGTAACCATGCAGTGGACTGATACTAAATTGCTTCCTTTCGATTTGGAGCCAAAATTGGTGGATGATTGCATTGATCCTGATCCCTTGGGGAAGAATGTATAGGAGATATTTGCATATTGAAATATTTGCATAGTGATAAATGATTTGGCAAATGTTTTAATGTTAGTCTTTTTAATGTAAAGGATTTCCCAATGTTTTATACTAAATATAACATTTATTTCTGTTTCTAAGTTTGATGATGGTTTCCGAGACGCTAAAGAGGAAATGCACCAGAAACTGTAGCCTGTTCACACAAAACTGTTTATTTCTGAAATGCCACTCGGTCTCAATTCTGGTTAAACATTTTAATTTCAGACTTAAAATGTAACATAAAACACAACCTTGGGATCATTCCCATAAAAGTCATTTGCAGTCATGAGACGTTTAATCTCTCCTTCTATCTTATGTCATAGCATTACTCAACTTTAATGGCATACAAGAAACACTAAAATCAGCCCAGTGTATGAAGAAAATTAATAAAAGTGATAACAGTCAAGTGTACAAAAACATTTCAACAGCAAGTATTATTAAATGTGTCTGAATGAGTGAGATTGATATAAATAAAAATACAGCAGGTGGCACAGTCACTTATTGGCTAGCATGTTTGCCTCACATCTTTGGTGTTGGAGGTTCAAGTCCTGTGTCTGTACTGTGTACTTTGCATGTTTTAGGGGGATTTCCCACAGCCCAAAGTTATACATTTTAGTCTGATTGTGTGTGTGATTGTGCCCTGCGATGGATTGGCACCCTGTCCAGCCTATCCCCCACCTTGTGCCCCAAGTTCCCATGGATAGGCTCCAGGCTCTGTGTGTAAAATATAAGCGATAGAGAAAATGGATGGATAAATAAATAAAGCACAGCAAATAGTTAGTCTTCCCCCTGTGACACAGAGACAACAAAATCAAACAACACAAACTCTTTCTTAAAATAAATTTCACAATTTATAGCACATCTTCCAGAAAGGATCGTTCTATATCCGATAAGCGAGCCGATTCAAGCAAAGCTATATTATTGCTTATTAAATATAAATTAAAGCAAGTTTAATGTATGAACAGATGAGGAGAGGTGCATTATAGCAATTAAAATGTAATCATTTTCATTTCACCAACTGATTTGTAAGTGGAAATTTGTGTGTTAACTTGTTTGCTTAAATATTTAGGAAGCAATTAAATTAGTTAACTTTTTTTTTTTTTACATTCCTCCTACATTATTCTGCAAAGGAAAATTACACACTTGCTTAAAGTGAAGGCTTTCTGTCTGGCCGGGTTCCGTGTGCCACAGTGCCGAGACATCAGACCGCAAACAGTTAGCATTAGTAGACAGCTCAGAGTTGCTCACTCTAAAGTGAGGTGGGCCTCCAATTCACAAAAGTCTTTGTGTGTGTGTGTGTGTGTGTGTGTGTGTGTGTATGTGTGTGTGTGTGTGTGTGTGTGTGTGTGTGTGTGTGTGTGTATGTGTGTGTGTGTAAGAATAGTCAGGCCCGAGTATCAAGAGTAGTCAAATAAAACACTCCAAATTCAAATGGGACCATTTTAGTATATTCGGAATAATTAGAATTAGATGTAATCCTGTATAGGCTGAATAATTAAGGCTGTATCTAAGTTTGTCTAATTCTAATCCATGTTACATCTGTTAAAAGTGTTTGAGAAAACAGTTAAGGTGACAAATGTGGTATTGCATGAACCCTTTTGTGTTTTTATGTTTGTTTTGTTTTGTTTTTAACTTTCATAAACTGTTTTAAAGGCAGTTTAAATAGAATATCTCCAAACATACAAAAAACAACGGTGGACACACCGTGTGTTTGTGTGAGACAGACAAAAATCTTTTACCTTATGCGTATTTGTGCATGTGTAAGAGTTCCCTGATGTGGGTGTACAGAGCTGTGAGAGAAGCAGAACCTGCTCACAGCGTAGGTGGACTGATGGTGTGTAAACACATACACAGCGGATCGGAGACAGCCATAAACACAGACAAACACACACACAAACACAGATGGTACATACCCATCTCTCTTACAACACAAGCAGTCAAGGCCAGGTCAGCTCAGATCTACACATATTTTACAGCTATGTCTCCAAAACCAAAGCTCTTTATGTTTGGGTTTATGTTTGAACGATGAGCAATTCAATGGAGGCCTTTTTAATAAATCCCAGAACAAGTGTTAAATCAGAAACACAGGAAACCTCAATATGAATTATAGATACATTAAAGCAAGATAAACTACAAAATAGCATTTCTTTGGCAAATAAGGCTCTTCTCTCAAAATGCGATTTAACAAAAGGAGAAATATGAAGACCTTTGTCTCAAAATACTGAGGAGAAGGCAATGATGAAGACTGATGTAAGGCATGATAGTCACAGAATCATAGTAGTAGCAGTAAATTATCATTGTGGTTTATGTGCACTACAGAAAAGAAAGGTCTGAATAAAAATGATCCTATTACCCCACAAGTGAGATTGGAAGAGATGGCGGTGTGTTGGATACAAAGTTTGCCCCATTTTGTAGCAGCAGCACCACTATGCAACACACATTCTCACACTCAGCACACATACACTGAAATAATATACAGTATATATAAAGCATATATATGTGCTTTTTTTTCTGTACCGCTACACAGGGTCACTGGGAGTCTGTAGTCTATCTCAGGGGGACTCAGTATACAAGGCAGGGGACACACATTCATACATTACAGACAATCTACATTGCACTACATGTCTTTGGACTTGTCAGAAGTCCGAATGCCTGGAGGAAACTCCCAAATACAGGGAAAATATTCAAACTCCACACACACAGGGCAGGAATCAAACCCCAAAAGGTACAAGGTAAATATGCTAACTGCTAAGTCAACACAAAACACAGGCAGCAGTTTCAATTAGAATAAAATAAACTGCAAAATAATTGAAAAACTCATGCGCATGTACGAAAAAACCTAAACCAAATTTCAATAAAAAATGAAAAACCAGAGCAAGATAAGCATTACGACAAGAGACGGAAGAAGAGAGAGTTTAATTCAGGGGCAGAGAGGGTGATAGAGAGTATGGTGAGGTCTTTCATGGTGCAGTGGACTCCAGCGACATTCTGCCCGCTGCACTGATGAAAAGAGACAGGGACAGAGGCTTGGGAAATCTGTTTTTAGAAGCTGACTTTTCCTGCACAGCTTCCATGTCCTTCCATTACAGTGGTCCTCTCAGCAACCCTCTGACACTTCACACACCCACAGCAGGGAGCCAGCAGCACCACCGCTGCCTCTCACACTCAAGGGGTCAGCAGGGGACTGACTAATTACTACAGGAGGAGCTACATGTACAGCTGCAGTCTTACGTAACACACCTTTGCATGAAATATCACATATCAGCCTCCAGGGAAGAAGTGAAAAACATAACAAATTAGCAGCTGAAAAAGGCTATGATCTGTACAATAACAAATTCTCAAGAGACAGCACAAGCAGGGACTTTTATCAGGGGACTAAAAGGAAAAAGATGTATTATTAATAACATTTCAGGGATTTTGCCTTATGTAAAAACTTATGATCTCATAAATAAACAATAACAAGTGTGAAAGGTTTTTTTAGTACAGAACACTGTATGAAGTGGATTTTTAAGGACGATATAGTACCTCACAATTGGACGGACGATAATGCAAATAATCTCCAAAAATGTAGAGAGAAAGCAAGTACAAAGCCTAAAAGGCAAATACACAGTAAATAAAATCAGCATAATATAAATGAATGCTGAAACATTCCATGGTTAAGTAAAACAGAATAAAGTTTTTTTTTTGCAAACTCAGTTTTGCTTCAAATTGATAAATATGTGAGTTTCGATTAGCTCAACATTGTAAGTCCTCCAGGACTATGAGCCTTAATTAAGAAGATAATTAATTAGAAAGATTTGTACATTCCTTAGATTCCTGTTAAAGATGCTTTTGGAGAAATTGGAATGCCTTCTTCCTTTTCATCTTTATCTGACACACATTCATATTTAAGTCAAAGTTTATATTCATGAACTTTTGTTTGCCTTTTTGTTGATGACTGTAATGGACTGTAAATAACTGTTGTATAATGTGATTTTCACAACATGAGGCAAATTCAAATGTTCTTTTTTATATCCTATGTTGTAAAATAGTAGTTCTGCTGTATACCATGGCCTTAAGAAGTCTCCGGCAAAAGACACCATCTAAGAACACATTTATCCTCAGTAGAAAGTACAGAACACTCCAGGCTAAAGCATGGAAAAAGCAGAAAACAGAGTCAGGCAGTCTCCACCCAGGCCTCGGGGAGTAGTTTTTGTTTAAATGTCTGTAAAATAGACCTCTGCATGTGCTTAGGGTGGATTCTCTTGAGATTAATAAGGGGCCAAATATTACAGACATCATTACAATGACAACATGACATTCCATGAAAAAGAAATAACCTGACCAGCCTTGGTTGGAGTGTAGAGGATCAGTGTGCAATGGCAAGAGGAAGAAAGTGTAATTATGAGACTGTTTCCACATTAATTCCCAAGTTGTGCAGCAATGCTTCATTGTTTTTGAGAACTGAGTTGTAATTGTGTATTAAATTGAACAGATGAATTTTGTAATACACAGGATATAACAACTATAAGAGTGTTAAATAATGGTTTAGGTGCATTAAGTGCATGTGTTTAAAGAAACCTCTTGTGTTTTTGTTCATCACTACTTTTCAGAAATGATAGTCTGACTATGTGGATGTGAATTTTAACACCACCCATAATTATGTACTTAATGGCTTGGTTGTTGCTATAGTCTGCAACAAGGGAACAAAACACCAGGATCACTTCCAGTACAGCTGTTCCTTCTTTCCCTCAATTTGCTCATGTCCAAACAGCAAACCTAGAAGGCTTTCATCAGGAATGAAAATAAAACTTAGCACACTCTCCAAATGGCAATGTGACATTCTGTCATTCCTCCTGAGACTATCTCTCTCTCTCTCTCTCTCTCTCTCACACACACACACACACACACACACACCTCCAAATCTCTCACAGTACTCACATCATTTTGAGGTTTTCACATGCAACCTCTTCTAGATTCCAGCCCCACAGAGATCTATTATAAAGGTAAAGACTGGAATATAAATGAGCTCACGATGAGCACTTTTAAATGCTATTTAACATTCCAGAGCATCAAGCCAATTCTCTGCAAGGCTCCTGCACAAGTACTACAGAGTCTGCAAGTCTCAATGAATGGAGCGAAAATTGGAAATGGCTAGTGTTTACATAAAGCTCTATGGTCACTCACCATAACCTCTTGCCCTGTTAAACTAATCTTCAGACAATAAACCAACCACCAAATGTGATACTAACGCATAACAAGCATGCAGACAGTCTGTCCTCAAGGATGACTATGCAAGCTCTCTGTGTCTAATAAAGGCTAACAGCAATTTTCAATTTTCCACTGGAACACACAAATACTTGCTTTGTCCCAAGTTTCCAGTGACTGGACCAGTTAGATTCCTAAGAGCTGTCATTAGTGAGGCCCTGCTTCCACTTGAATCAGCGTTCAAAAAAAGGTTTGTTGTGGTGGAGACAGAGATAACAACCAAGAATGAATGCAACTTCATATAAAGGCAGACCATGTTTCAACACTTTGTGGTTCCACAAATGACCA
The DNA here is from genome assembly GCF_030014155.1 of Tachysurus vachellii. Taxonomy (NCBI): domain Eukaryota; kingdom Metazoa; phylum Chordata; class Actinopteri; order Siluriformes; family Bagridae; genus Tachysurus; species Tachysurus vachellii. The sequence continues at coordinate 12,534,590 of NC_083465.1, read as the reverse complement.
AAAAGAAACCGTTTAGTCTTTAGCAATACTCAAAGGTCACCACTGAAAAAATTTTATGCTTCAAATATTTGCACTTACTGATCCATACTGCAAATTCAAAGGCACTGATGCTTGCTATGAGGAGATTGTGAGAGAAAATGATCAGCTGAAATAGCAAAAAGGCAGTATTAGCAATGTGCATGGTACCATGTAATGGATTGGTGTTTCATCTGTAGTGTAATGCAGTCTCATGCCCTGTGTTTCCAGGATGAATGAATGAATGAAAGAATGACTGAATAAACTATGACTGGGACAGTCTTGTGTGTGCCACTGTGACTAGTGTTAGCATACAAAATCAGAACTTGGTGAACATTATAGTCTCTCAGTCCAATCACTCTTTGAATGTTCAAACAGTTAAAAAGCCCAAAGGTCTTATATTTTATTTAGGCATTTCTATATTAAAGCAGAGGCCACAGAGTACCTCCCCAACTCACTGCCGTTTCACTGAGACTAACTAGTTATGACAACAATATATGTTACTATTTATTAGTTGTCTCACCTGAGTAGTACAAATGGTGTGAATGACAGGACATTAGGACAATGCATGGTATACCTTTGTGAGACAGGTTTTAGAGTTTATAGGCTTACGGTTAGAAAGCTACTGCTAATGACAAAACTTGCTAGCTCCCTTCAGTAAATCAGTAGCTAATGATATGCTCATATGTTTTCACATCATGTCAGTGCTGCTAAACACTTACCTGTTAATGTGAACAATTAATGTGTTCAGGCCTCTTTAGCTCACAGTTAGTGTTCAAGTTTGCTAGTATGCTAATTAGAGGGCTCTGATTAAATCTAGGGGCACGTGGCTTAGTGGTTAGCACTTTCGCACACCTCCAGGGTTGGGGGTTCGATTCCCGCCTCCGCCTTGTGTGTGTGGAGTTTGCATGCTCTCCCCGTGCCTCGGGGGTTTCCTCCGGGTACTCCGGTTTCCTCTCCCGGTCCAAAGACATGCATGGTAGGTTCATTTTCCTCTCTGGAAAATTGTCCGTAGTGTGTGAGTGCGTGAGTGAATGAGAGTGTGTGTGTGTGCCCTGCGATGGGTTGGCACTCCGTCCAGGGTGTATCCTGCCTTGATGCCCGATGACGCCTGAGATATGTTTCTTTTCTGTGTTTTAGGCATTTCATTTCATTTTATTTAGTGTGACACTATATAACAAGAGGGTTTAACACAGTTAATAACACAAATAGTGATGCGGAGGCCACTCTACCTGCACATTCACTTGAATCTGAATTCCTGCTCCTCCAGATTTCCTTAGATTGTCTTAACTCAAACTAATTAAAAGCTAACAAATAGCATGGAGGTCATACAATATGAACGACACATACAGCGGTGCTGCCACAGTGGTCCTAGCACAAAAAAAGCACAAATAGTGTGTATAATTGTGGCATGCTATTTTGATATACGTTTTGCTATGCTAGTAGGTAGATTTAATCATTCATTTTCTACCGTCTTTGGACCGGGGGAGGAAACCGGAGTACCCGGAGGAAACCCCCGAGGCACGGGGAGAACACGCAAACTCCACACACACAAGTCGGAGGCGGGAATCGAACCCCCAACCCTGGAGGTGTGAGGCGAACGTGCTAACCACTAAGCCACCGTACCCCCCCAGAAAAGAAACAAATAATGATAAAAGAAAACAATTGTGTTAATGAATGTCTCTTGACAACAAGATAAATCTGTGATCTAACTTCCATTTAAGATCATTTAAGTTCCCTAAATCAGTAGAATGGTCTACAGTTTTCAGAACATGTCAAAATATCGCCAGTAGATGGGGATATTTACTGATTACTGGCATGTCTGATCTAAGTTTGTGCACACATTTAAAACAAAAAACTAAACTAAACTAAACTAAATAAATAAAAGCTGTGATTTAACCTTGGACATTTGAAGTTTAGAAGATCAGTTTGTTTATTTAAATAATTTATTTCTAGAAAACCAACAATTGATCATCCAAGAAATCTAGACATTTTGAAGCTTCACCAACATTCATAAAGAAATATTATATCTGGATAAATTAACCAATATTCATAAATGCATTGGTGAAAATTATGTTCTGATTAAAGAAATACATAGATGAGTGCGAGTTTAAAACAAGCATGGTAATATGGTGTTTAGTACATGATATGTTCTCCAGCATGCTAAATGTGAGGCATGATGCTTTCGAGCAGACCACACTGTTGACATTTGGACAATACCCAATGTATATTCTGTATTCTTGTATTTCAGATTGACCAGCTAAACACTAAAATAAAATATTATACAACACAAAAGTGTCAGAGATTTTGGTGTGTTAAAAAAAGGAAAATGTCCTCATGTCACACCCTTAGTATAACATTTTTAAATGAGTATCCCTGTGCACGTGAACACAAAGGTACATTTATAGTCTAAGCTAGAGTTCTTAGCAAGTTATGAGCTGTGTATGTAGTAGATGTTCATTGTGGGGAAAGCCAAATTCCACATTCATATTCTTACTGTCAAACACACATCACAGTAATTCAGGTATGACAGTGCAAGCATTACATGTGCGAATTGATTGTGAATGGGGTTTTGCCCACCTGATATTATAGGACCATCTGTAAAGGGATGACTTTTACTTCCATGACTGACTAGCTTTTTGTACATGCTTTTACATGTGAATCTCAATAGATGGCACCATCAGCACATTATATACACAGTATACACGCACACACACACACACACACACACACACACACACACACACACATATATACACAAGGGCTCCTCATTTTTAAACAATCCTTCTCGCTGTAGAATAATGATGACTTTAACATTCCATATAACTCACAGATTTTTGTGATGTGTAAAAAAAAAAAATCAAACCAAGATTAATCCTGTCAGCATCAATGTTTTTTTTTTTTTCTTTTTGGTGAAAAAAGGCTTTCATCCAGCCATCCTACCTAATAACCTTGATTATTAGAGATTGTTGCCATATGAAGATAGTAATCAATTCTTGACAGATACCTTCTTTAATGTTATTGTAGATTTCTTGACATCCTCCCTGGGAAAGTTTTTGTCTTGTCCCTTTATAGGTTTTGGAAGGGCGTCATGTTAAAGGTTGAGGCCACCATGGTGCTCCAGTTTCCCCAATTGATACTGATACTGGTATTTGCAGTGTTCATGGTTCATCTAACACTTTGAAATTCTTTTCTACTAATTTTAACTACAATTTACTACAAATATAAAACTAATATTTGCCAGGAACAAAATCTGCTTGTGTCAGATGTCTAGGCTAATGATATTTTTCACCCCTGCTTCCATTTATTCCATTAGTTTTTCAGAGGTCTGAGTTTATGTGTCACTTTTTAAAGTTATAGTGCAGTGATGAGTTTCTGCAGCAACGAGCCCTCCCACACAATGCTGCAAATGTCATCGTCACAGCTGCACCTCAGGCGTCACCTTCTCATTTGGTTTTTAAGGCTCAGGCTGAGCCATGGAACAGGATTTATGGCTGCCTTGCTGAGACAGGCAAAACACACACTCAGGAGGGAACTGCAGGGGCTCATACTGTACAGACTAGTTGCTAAGCAACCTCACTCTGAAAACTCCTTTAGTTTAGAAATGTTGTGGTGAACATGTCCAAGTTCTGCTGGGCTCTGTATGAGAGGATGGGCTTAAAGCCAAACAGGAACAGATTTTTACCTACACCGATCTGGGACCAAAAGATCCTAAGATATTAAACACCCGAGAACTGTAAATTAAATTTGGGATTTTAAATTCTTCCTGCTTCTGTACTGATGCTGTTCTGTGTACTTTCACTATTTGTTACTATGCAATAGAAAAACAATAGTGCTATGACATTTTCCATTGCAATGAACAAAACAGTGTTTGCACGCAATCCACACTCCTGTAACTCCAGTTTGACAGTTTAAACCATTTAACCCATTTTTATAACATATCAAACCACCAGTAAACACCTACAACTCAACCAGAAAAACCAGTACACCTCCGCCTTTTACGCCTTCACTTGAAAAGACTGTCAAAACAACAAGGATATTTGCAGTAGTGATAAATGATGGTTCATTAAATACAAAAAAATGCAAGATAAGAAAAAATAGCAAGACTGAACTTTTAGAGAGTTCAGATTATATCAAATGTAAGTGTTGAAATCAGATGTACGTGTTGAAAGCTCTATTACATTTTCTTTAAGATAAACAAGATGATTTTAGAAAAGATGAATATCTACAGATAATCTCCTATGTATGTATGTATGTATGTATGTATGTATGTATGTATATCCATCTATCTGTTCTCTCATTCAAACATTCTCTCATGAATTCATTCACATATGTATCAGATAGGTTCAATGTTCTAAGGAGAAGAGAAAAAAGAAAAGAAAAGAAAAAACCCTCCTTGATGACTTTCACAAACCAAATATACAACACAAGCATACAAAACAAGCTGTATTTATGTTTAATGGTAAAATGCTATTCAGGAGATTAATTAGGTTTCCTCCGGGTACTCCGGTTTCCTTCCCCGGTCCAAAGACATGCATGGTAGGTTGATTGGCATCTCTGGAAAATTGTCCGTAGTGTGTGTGTGTGTGTGCCCTGCGATGGGTTGGCACTCCGTCCAGGGTGTATCCTGCCTTGATGCCCGATGACGCCTGAGATCACAGGCTCCCCGTGACCCGAGGTAGTTCGGATAAGCGGTAGAAGATGAGAGAGAGAGATTAATTAGCATGTCTGAAAGACAGAATAACTTTTTAGAATTAACAGCTCAATACTGAAGAAGCCTAACAAGAAAAAGTTTGCCACAACTCTCCCGATAGCACAACATGCAGTCACTTCACAGTTACACCTAGCCAGCCTTAAATAATATATTTTAGGATGAAACACCAAATCTCATCACCAAAATATTGGACAACTTTTTATTAAGGGTAAAAAACACAATAAGCTACATTAAAACTCAGAAGAGGATAATAATCATATACACATTTTTATTTTTTTTTATTTTGTCTGTTTTAACTAGCTGTACCAGTACCAGTAACTAGTTTGGTTTCTAGGCAACCAACTCATGAGCCTATTCAGCACTCTGGAGATTTTAGTTGACCAGAGGGCTAACTAATAAATTATGAAGTATAAATCACAAATTAGTTTGGTTGACAGCAGGTTGTACAATAGCATTTTGAAAATGAAGAAGATGAGGATGAGAGAGAAAGAAAAACTTCCGCACACAGCTCAGATTTTGCAACCTTTATTGAAAACCTGCCAGGAAAGTATAGCACACACCCTCGCTGCAGGTGATAGGCTTGACTGACGACTGTGACTGCACAAGACTGATGTTTTGACTGAAACCACTGTGCTCAATACAAATCTGTAAGGCTGAATAATGAGTCACACTATACAAGCATTACAGGTACTAATTAACCTTCCCTCTTATCAGGGTAACCCCAGAGTGTTTATTTGCTTAGATAATCATAAATCTTTTACACAAGCATGCTCTTTGGCATAATTACAATCAACCTCATCATGGTTTCAGTGACCGAACCATCCAAGATGTTGATATCAGTACAGACTTTTTCCTATCTCAGCCCCAGAGGACAGTAAGAGTGTGTTGCAGCGTGATGGAGCAATATGGTGTATTACTCCGGGTCTTACATAACCCTCCTAGCTCAAGCCCCAGGAATGAGCTCAGATTCAACAGCGAGGTGTCTTTTAACTCCTACCTTTTGCAAGACTGAATTCACTGTGTCAATATTTGTTTTACATTCTAAATTCTGTTAATAGAACTGACATTTGTGAGACATAGTGTCCCATCTGAAATGATTGAAACGACAAGGCCAATTCATTTGTTTGTTATGTACACCAAAAACATTTGTGCTTGAAATAAAAAGACGAATATGAGACAAAAGTTTCGGATTTCAGCTTTTATTCCATGGTATTTACAGCCGGATGTAAATAAGACATAAAACCTTTTGTATCAGATCACGTATCAGATCAGTATAGGAACAAAAAAGTCTTTAATTAAATTGCAGTAAATAACACTTGCCTTGTTTGCAATAATTGAACCATGCCAGCAAACCACTGACATCACCAAATTGTTGGATCCTTCTTTTGTTATGTTTTTCCAGGCTTGTACCACAGGTTCTTTTAGGTGTTGAATGTTTTTTTTTTTTTTTTTTTTTTTTTGGGTTTTGGGGTGGTTAAACTTGGCCAGTTTAAATCCTTCCATTTTGTTCCTCATGATGAAGTCCTTTGTTGTGTTGTCAGTATGTTTTGGGTCATTTTCTTGCTGTAGTTCCTCCTAAATACATTAGATAGACACATAATCAGTACAGATTAGTGAGTCTGTTCCATAAATAGCCATGCACACTACCACTATAGTGCTTGACCAACGAGCTGATATATTTTAAACGATATGATCCAGATCCTTTTACTCTTCACACTTTCCATCCCATTGTTGGGGAGGTTTTACTTGTTTCCACAACCTTCTGGAACATAACTGTATTTGTTTGAATTCCAATCTGTCCTCCTGATTATTATTTCTGAGGAATGGTTTGCATCTTGTGGTATGGCCTCTATATATCTGCATCTTCAAACAGTGGCTTGTGATACCTTCACCCCTGCTTTGTGGAGGTGGATGTTGCTGTCGTCGCTGACTGATGTTTTCCTTGGCCGGCTTGTTCGATGTCTGTAGCTCGGTACCCCAGTGGTTTCCTTCTTTTTTAGGACTTTCCAAATGTTGTTCCAAAATGTTCCCAATGCTTGTGCAAAGGCTTTGATGGATTTGACCCTTTTTCAGGAGGTTCAGAATAGTTTGTTTTCCCCCATAATCAGCTTTCTGGTCTTTATATGGGTTTATCCTTTTCCACAACAAATACAATATTCACAGGTAAAAGTGAAAGCTAACAGCAACAGTAGACATGCAAATCTAATTACTGTTAAACAAACAAACAAACGATGTAACAGGACACACCTGGGTAACAACAAAACACCTGTTAGTCACATGGTCCATTATTTTTGCTTTTCTAAATAATGGGTGGTCTGATACAAAATGTACTGTTTTACATCATTTAACACACCAACATATAAATACAAATTAATAAAGATAGAAATTCTAAACTTTCTTTTCATATTCACCCAAGACTTTGTTATTGTACACATATACAGAGCACATTGGCATGCTGACAACAAACCTGTAATACAGAGGAGTGGATGAATGTTTAAGGAAGATGTATTGAGATTGTGTCTCTCCCTGTAGCAATTTGGGAGTAAACAGATCTGATGCCTCATGACTACGAAACAATAACAGGCAGAACAAGCTGTTCCAGCTCAATTTCCTTTAACATACTAGATTATAACCTCATTTCAACTCTCTGTTTTCTACTGACAAAGTTATTTGCAAGACAACAAAATGTGTATTGCACAAATAATGGCAGAACTCAAAAGAGAAATTTGTTTTGATTTTATCTGCCACAGAAAATACTTAAAAATTGACAAATCTTATGCCTAAAAATGCCTTTTACATGGAGATTGGGATTTAATGAGAGGGAAATGTAAATATACACTTTCAATTAATTCAGATCACACATCTATCAGCTCACATGTTAATTGCTTTATCAGCACCCAAAACACAACGCATCACTCGTGTATTCTCCCTGGAGTCATATTGACTTCCATATTTAGCCTGTGTAGCTGAGTGCAGGCCTGTCTGGACACACACAGCTCTGGGTGACGGAGTTTCTCACAGAGCGAGCACGAGAGCATGACAGAACCATGCACACTGACTGTAATTTCTCTCAGTCTTGTCAAGACACTGCTCTGAATTGTTTCTACATGCAGACCCGGGGACAGCCAGCACTTTCCTGAGTACAACTCAGAAGGCCTAGAATGTTTTCTCATAAGAGCCTGAAATATAGGTTTTTATTACAAGCTCGGAATATATGATGTACAGTTTGCACTTGATGAAAGCCGTAATGCTACTTCTTTTTATTAAACTAAAGAAAGCACCTGATGCCAGGGGTATAATTTAGTTAAAAATCTCTCGCTCATTATATATGTATATACACACACACATATATATATACACATATATATATATATATATATATATATATATATATATATATATATATGTATATATACACATATATACATATACATATACATATATACACACACACACATATATATATATATATATATATATATATACACACACACACACATACATACATATACACATACATATATATATATACATAGAGAGAGAGAGAGAGAGAGAGAGAGAGAGAGAGAGAGAGAGAGAGAGAGAGAGTTTAGACATACATCACTACTTGTATAAATGTTTAGCAAAATAAATAATGAAATATAAAATACAAGATTTAATAGAAACACTGATCCATGATCAACTATAAATGGATTAAGTTTGAAAGGTGCAAAATAAGATCTAGATTGATTTACTTAGACTGCTCTTGTAAACTCAAGAATCAAACTATACAGTATACCCGATTATATAAAACCTTGTGCTTCCATTATATGTCTTTAATAAATTTATTACTTCACACTGAAAGTTTGCTGTTTATAAAGTGCATAATTCCTGTCTTACTGGATATTCCCTGCTTTGTGGCAAAACATGAGCCAGCAGCAAACTGATCTTAAAACCTTAAAATCAGATAAAAAAAAACACCAAGATGAGTAATGCTCAGAATGACTCACAACCAGACCAATAAAATAGCATTAATAAAAGTAAATGCAGTACGAATATCAGTCAGCCCTGCTCGTTCCCTGTAACACACCTTTACCTAATCATGAACAAACTTCAGCTAAATCTCTCTAATGACCTTTCCTTAAACGGTCACTCTGTTCTTTTTCATTTTCTTTAATGTGGCTTAGATTCTAATGCCTTTGGTTTAAATTAAGACCACATGCAAGATACAGTCATGTCCTGGCATGCTAGAAGCAATCTCACACATCTTTCTCACTAAATAAGCTGGATCTGGGGGACATAAAACATCACACGTGGTGCCTGAACAACCAGCTTGTGAGCAGACAGACCTCAGAGGGAGCATAGTGCATGAACACATCTGTTCCCGACATCATAGCTTTAGAAGAGATTGGGAGCAATTTGTGAGATAAGTAGATGTGCGATTTGAGGGACAGGGCAGGGTTGGCTGAGAGGGTGATAGGGGGATAAAACAGTAGATATTTGGAAAGCAAGGAGAAACTGATGGTGGATTTAATGCACTTTAATGGCGACCCCCGATACACAAACAGAGAAAAAAGAGAAAAGGGGAGAGACAGAATGATGGATCAGCATAGCTAATCTCAGCTGTGTCCTGAACCTATGGCCTTGATATTTTCGTCTTAGCATTACTGCAATCTATGCATTTCCAATGAAAAATAGCAGAGCTACGGCTCTCTCTCTCTCTCTCTCTTTTTCTGTGCGTGTGTGTGTACTGTATGTGTGAGATTAGAGCAGGGGAGAAGCCAAACAGGACCTCAACCTGTTATAGAATAAATCTAATACACTTCCTGGAGCATTTTCCAATAAACACTTATTACTGTAAGAATAATTCCATCTCAGCTATTTTAAATAGTAATAATTACTGCGCACAGAATTCAGTGATTATTGTTTTGTACTAATTCGCTTTTCCTGCTTAAGATTAAAACGCCTATCTGGAGAATACGCTGTAACAGTCTGTTTCAAGAGAATGCTGGCAGATCTTCAGCATCAGCTTACCTGTGCTCCTCTGTGGTCATGGTTAACTGGCAGGTTAGAGACTTTGTGAAGTTTCAGCAACGTCAAAAAGGAGCTGCACCAACACTCAGTCATGAGCAAATCACATGAGACAGAGAAGGGCTCAGAACCAGAGGAAAAATGACTGTTTACTGTTTACAATTCATTTTGTCTGGGTTATGAATTGTGAAATGTCTTATTAGAGTCTTCTTAAAAAACATGTTCATTTAGTGGTTAGTAAAGCATTTGACCCAGCAACGGTATTGATCTTTGAAGAATCCTCCATTTATATTACAAAACCAGGATTTCTATTCTGATCCTCACAGCTCGGCCTAGCTCTTGCAGAACAGGCAACATTTATAACAAATACCTTTTGCTTTTAAGGTGCATCCCATTAGTTAATACTAATCACTTTCATGTTTTTCCTCAAAAATCAAAAGATATAAAAGCTGAAGTCATGATGTTAATGTCTCTCAGTGTTCACTTGTGCATTAAATGCAGTTAGTTGAGTCATCAGTGTAGTGAGTGGTGACATAAATAGCAGATTATCTCAATCGAAAATATCAACATATAGTGCAGTTCAGCAGTATTGCTCCAAAGCGGCCACATCCACAAATTACTGAAATTATTAGACTCCAGCCAGCAGTTTATTTAACCAATGGATCAAATCATTCCATAACCATTCATGTCCGTGTCCCGACCTTTTCCTCTGCATTTATGTGAAGCATCCTTGCTTTCACCCCACAGGCAGACTTCTGTACCTGCTGTTCCTTGCCACCTCCCATTTCACACTCCCAGTGGAACACAGTGCTATTATTATAGCAACACTCTTCCGAGGTAGATAATTCATTATGTGTTTGTGTCACTACTTTTGTTCTGTTCTTGTTTTTCATGTTCAGTGAATCCATTCTCTTCAAAATAAGAGACAATTAAAAAAAAATGTCACTAGACAGGAAAATATAAAACAAACTTTCATCAGTCAGCCTATTTTCCGTTTCAGTCTGGACGCAATATAGGCTGTAGCTGCAACAATTCCTTTCTGACATGTTAGACACTTCCTTTCTGAAGTGTTATACTGAACTTTCATCAGGTTTGCTACACAGTTGTGTGGTGTGCTTCCTCTTTTCCAGAATCCGGTTGAGCTCCTCGGTAAAAGAGTAGTACATTGGAGACGTGGTGTCTCCGTCAGTTTGTCTGAGTAACACGTAACTGTTGCCGTTCATTTTGCGTAAGACGCTGGGCAGTGTGGCTGAGAAGCCATTGGTGTAGTCTAACTCAGAGTTTGGTGGAGGTGGTGGAAGTGGTGGTGCAGGAGGAAGCTCTTTATTGGAGGAAACCTGGGCCTCTCCAGGAACAATCTGCAGTAGTCCATCTTGTGTTTTTGCTTTCCCGTTACAGTGGCTGGAGATAGTCTTCAGCTCCATGCGGTCATTCTTCTTCCTCTTTCTGTCAGCTTGAGCTGCTGCTCGGAGAGAGTACTTCCCCCGTTTGCTCTGCACACAGAAACCCACGTACAGAAGTACTACAGTCAGGACCAGACACAATCCACCAAGGATGGTGATCAGAGAGATGTACATGGCCTCCATGTTCCTCACAGACTGGAACTGTGGAGGGAGGGGATGGGGCAGCTGTGGTGATGGATTGCTGCCATTGGAGTTGGGATGGAGTGTCGAGTGAGGTGGTGGTGGAAGGTAATTGTGCACAATCAAAGTGTATAACACTATGTGCATTTGCATGCCATTCTCCAGAGCGAAGCAGCTGTAGTTGCCACTCTGCTCTAGTCTTGCCTCAATCACCAGCAAGCCGTCAGTGCCAATGCGATAGCCTGAGTTCAGCCCATAGTCCTTCAGCTGTTCTGTGTTCCTCATCCACTGTGGGGTTGCAAGATTAGAGCCGAGCTCACATTGCAGGAGCACATCGTCCCCTGCCATCACGGAGCGAACGCGTTGTTGCACCAGGTCTGAAAATGAAGCCAGGGAAATCAGTGGTTACAGTCTCATCTAAGGGTGTTAAGTACAGGTGCATTTTGAGTGTAATGGTAATAGTTTCGAGGTATATTAATTCATCATTAATTTACTGACTCCAGTGCTATTGATTTAATAAATCTATTTTATGATAAAAATCAATTACAAGTTGAAATCCACGCCTGCATAACAAGTAAAGCCAACATTGGATGTTTTGCACTAAATATTCAACTGATTCATTAATTAATTATTTTCCATTCTACAGTATACATATTTTTTTATATTTTATTCTTATATTTTCATTGTTTACTTTTATCTCATTCTTTCATTGTTGTGTTTTTCTAATAAGTGCAATGTCCATGGAGCGGACCTGACTCACATTTCACTGCTGGTTATATATGCCCTATATAATTGTGTATGTGACAAATAAAAATCTTGAATCTTGATATCAACAGCTTAAGCTATTTAATATTGTGTTATTGAAGCACTGAAGGCTTCTCCCGTTACACTGGACTGATGAGAAAATCAGTATGCATACCATCTGCTGCAGATTTCACACAGACTTCATTCCCATTAAGGATGTCTTGAGTAAGATTGGATCTGCACATAATTAAAAAAAAAAAAAACATAATTAGCTCTGGTTGAATCCACATAGAACTTCGAAGAAGTCTAAGTACATTTAAAATCCCCAACTTGTTTTAAGTGCATGGGTATATACAGTAACTACTAATAATATTGAAGACATACATGTGTAGATTGGAATGTTAAAGCATCTCAAAACAGAGACATGTCCCATGGATTCAGGAAGGCAAATTTCCCTGGGGGTGTTTTCTGAACTTACACAACCAAATGCTAGACACGTACCTGTCTGTGTGTGAGGTGATGTCCACACATTCAGCCCCATCCCAGGCACAGAAAGGATCCCGTGCTAACACGCAATCAAAGCAGGACATATATCTGTGACATGTGGACAAGGGCAGCTGCACGACACCAGAGGGTGAGCCCACATACACACTCATCTAGAGGTGAAACAACAATCAGACACAAGATAAACAAACATATCTATTGGGCTAGATCCTTCTGTTGTAGAGGGCATTTGTCTTTTTTACCAACCTGCTTCTGAGAGATGACTATACTGTTCACAGGCTGTGGTTCCTCAAACAGCTGCAGCTCTTCAATAATGTGAAGCTGACCTTTAACTTCTACTGCTCTTTGGAGCCAACCTTCATCTGCAGCATGCAAACATCCAAAATTATCAATGAAACTGAGGCACTGAATACCACACTCATATGCCATAGAATAACACACAGACCTGCTGATAAAGCCTGAAGTGACCAAGAGTATAAGCAACTAATAGTGCCTTCATATATGCAGAGTTTAGTCTGTTTGAATTAAAACCTGTTTGCCCCGTGTGAGTCATTGAGGCAGGTGAGAACACAATTACGACACTCACATCAAACCAAAACAACCAGTCTGATAGTCTAGTAAGAAAGCTGTTCGGTCCTTAATCAGCCCAAGTGCGGGAAGTAAGGCAAGCGTGGCATGTGTTTTGGGGTATGGATTACATTTTTAGTAGATGCAAGCTGCTCGACTGATTCACAAGACTCAATCTGAGCCAAAGAGCACAGCTGTAGCATTAGTGATATTTCAACTGACAAACAAAAAGAGAAAGTGTGTGCGTGTTCTCTGTGCTCAAACGATTCTGTGATTTGTGTACATTCTTCCATTTTCTTATTGCTGACCAAGGAATGAATTATTTAATAAAGGGATATGCGATACCCAAGCAAACCAAATTTTCTCTCATTCGGACTGGACAAACAGACTAATAGTTGTGAAAGCTCAAGTAAAACGCACCGGTCCCAATGAAGAGCATGTGATATGACTGGCCATCTAGAGCTGTCACTTTGTGCACCACTATTTTAGAGTAGTCCACGGTCCTTTGAAACACCAGGGGGCGTTGTCCTAGAGGAAGAACCTGTCGAGACATTAGTGGATGTCGGCGTACGAAATGCAGCACATCGTCTGGCAGGTCAGTGGACAGCTTGATGCCTTTTTTTCTGAGTTGATCTGTGATGCACTGAGGAGAAAAGATATGAAGGCATATTGTTAAGTATCGCTAAAGGGAAGTCAAAATGCAAAAACATCACACTATGCACCAATTATTGCCCCCTGGCCTGCAAACAAGAAAAACTAAAACCAGTAAAGTAAAAGACCGCATCTTGTCCCATGATGTTAGACATTGCACAATTTTAGCCTCCAGGAAAGACCCATCTATGTCGACATGTAAATGTTTAGGTTGTAACCTAACTGCCAGCAAAGGCTGACAGGTTTAAAGCACCACTTACAGACAGCAAAACTGTTTTCCCAGAGGTTTTAAGACAAGCTAAACAGCTATTGAATCTGAAAATGAAGGCACTCATTATAAATGTCTTGGCATCTTGACATGTCTTTTATTCTTGATCCTAATCTCCATGGCAATGAGCCATTATGCCTTAAGAACCTCATCACTATGGCTTTGCTTCATGCTTGCTTCTCTCTCCTCAGTCTAATTGCAACGCACTGTCCGTCCTATGTCTGTCAGGTAGGAGCACAAAGCAAGCAGGTGGAACTGGGTGGATCAAGATAAGCAGGCAAGAGTAAGAGGAGACTACAGAGCTGCAGAGTTTACCGAGCCAGGTCTTGGATCAGGCACCTTCCCTGTGTACTCAGTCAATTTGGCGCCAGCGTCCTCCTGGTTTTCCATGTAGGGCCCTTCAAAAATCTGCTGGATGTCTTTGATTGAATAGCGGCAGATGGCCGAGGCTTTGACGTTTTTCCTGTAAAACAAAAACAGTGTTTAATGCAATCTCAAAGCAACAGTAATGCAAGAGGTTCAAGCAACTAAAAACCCAAAATAAATGCTCAAAATGTGACTGAGTAAATTCATGCTTATGTTATATCATTATTTGAATGTTTCTAGGCAACAGAGGGTAGAAAGCTAAAAAAAAATAATGCCTCAAATCAAAGTTTTGAATCAGTTAGTGCAGGTCTGATTTTTTACAGTTTGTAGTGGGTGGGCCTGCTTCAGCAGCTCGAGAGGCTCTCTTCCTCTGAGCCTTGGCTGATCTCTTTGTTTCTCAAGGTCTTGGCATGTTGGCACAGAGGCTCCAAGAGCCCACAGTGTAACCATAGCAACATAAAAATAGATTACAGATGTATTAAAAAAAAAAAAAAAAAAAGACAGACGTCAAAAAGATATAAAGGAAGGTAGAGGGACGGGGGCGAGAGAGTGAGACACAGACAGAGACAAAACTCATCAAGAGCTGCAGTACATTCGTCTGACAAGAGGGTAGAAAAGGGACGGGGACAGAGTGAGCATATATTACTGAGCATATATTAGTGACTGAAGAAAAGAGAAGAGAGGGGAACATGAGATGAGGAGTAGAAAATAGGAAGAGAAGTTAGAAGGAAGATAAGCCAAAAAAAAGGAATAAGCGGTACAAGGATTATTTGCGAGTGCTTGCACACCAGAACATGAACATGGCTTTCAGCTTTATATCAGTTACAGCTTTTCGAGTAAACCAAAATCTACTCTGCTAGGATTGATTGCAATGTGATAGCCATGTTGTTTTCATGCGTCTTATCATTTGGACAAATTGAACTTATGTTTGAGCAAACACAGTTAATTGGACCAATAAGCAACTTCTTACAGCTTAAACAAGTGAACAATTCACTGTAGACTTTATTTTATGAGATACCTGTTTTTCCATTTCAAATTCACGTATTACCGGTCAGTGGCCAACTTGGGTCAAGTTCCACAGGTTACTAGAGTGTGCTTACATGGCCAGGTTTCATGACAATAGCTCAATGTTAACCCTCTTACAAACTGGCCAATGGCAGTCCGTTTTTTTTTTCTTCACCAGATCAACACAAACATTGCATAATCAATGAAGCATGCATGCAAACACTATCTAGTCAAGTTCTTAGCATGTGGCCACCAAAAACAATTCGACCTGAACTTGAAGGTCACAACAAGCGGTTCATTATAGTGCAGTTTTCAAAGTAATCTCTCCTCACTTGTTTCACCTTTCTGAGTCAGCAAACACGAAGGGTTTCTCAGTTCAGTCATCTGTCCCTCATTTATTCATCAGCTTGCAGTCCACATGTCAAATCTCACACCAGCCTGCCAGCTCATCAAAACTTCTCTTCACTTACATAACAAAAGGATAGCCTGAGCACAAGCAAAAGCAATGCTTTCTTCCACAATATATGGAAAAAACCTATTTAATACCTCAATACCTTATTTATTTTATACCTTAGTTATAGTTTTATTTGATTTAATACTAGTCTTTTTCTGTTGTTAAACCAAGACAGAGAGGAGCAGAGCTTCAGAATTCTCCATGAAACATCCTCAAATCTATTCAGAGTGACAGATCTGCTTATGAAAAAAAGATAACAGACCTCAGGCAGCCAAAATCCTGTCAGCCATTCTTCCTGGGATTTTGCTGCAGGAGTGAGCTTCTGAGAGATTGAGTACAGACACATCAAGCATGAGGTGCATGGCCAAATGGACATATGCACTCATGAACAGACTGGTACCTTAGTACACTCAAAAATGTTCACTAGTCACTGGAATAATCTTTGGTGGTGGCTGTCAATGCCTTCGTTCAGGTGCCCGTCTACCTGGGCAAACTCAGGAACAGAATTTTTCCATATTTCTTATATAACCGCTGAAATGAGTCATGTGTGATCTACACACAAACCTCAGCTGCCTGCCTGATTCAATCAAGATTTGAAAAGGTTAGGTTCTTGTTTTTAATGGAAAATCAATCAATCAATCAATCAATCAAACCTTTAACGAATCAAACAATGAGGACCACAAAAGAAATCAAACTCTACAGACTTCTTGTTCTTACCATTCCAGGCCAAAGATGCCATATAGCATAGTGTCCTCAGTCCTGGGGCCCTCCAGCACAAACATGCTGCGTAAAACATTGAAATGGAACTCGTAGTCGGGGAGCGAGCAGACCAGCCGAGCCTTCAGGAAGGACGTCCACTTCTTTTGTAGGGTCAGGAGACCACCTCTGTCGCTCTGCATGAGAAGAGAATAGAGAATGGAGGAAAAAAATCTAATAGAATGCACGTATTACTGAATTTTACAGGTTTAAAAAGTCTTAGCCGCCTACATCCTATTAAATAATATGAATATGGACAATTAAAAGATGCAATTCAGCCTACAGCTGGCATAGAAAACCAAAGTATCTGGAGGAAACCAGATATAATATAGGGGTAGAGCATGTAAATGGCACACACATGGTGGAGGAAGGGTTATTATTATTACTAATATTTCTATTATTGGAAACTAAGCTGGAGGTCAAATGCATAATACACTTAAGTCAAGCATAAATGACCTATTTGCTCTTGGCAGGATCACTATTCTGCTGCAATTGTAATCATGGGAAATTAGAACAGGTTTAACTTGGTGAGAAAAGATATTTGACATGCTGTGGGTTGGATTTAGCAAATTTCATTTACACTCTGATCCCCCAGAGGAACACAGCTCTTATTGGACACTACACCAAATGCCTCTGCATGCAGTTTTCTCCCAGCTGGGCACCTCCCCTGAGCCAGTGTGTTTAAACAGGCCCTGCACACTAAGCTATACTGAAATACACTAGACCAAATGCCAAAGAAACTTTAGTATAAACTGGCAAAATTTTTGAGACAATGTATCTGCAGTAATCATTAGTTGAACCTTTCTGAATCAGCACTGAAATAAGATTCTTTTCTAAAAATGGCTAGTCTTCCACCTCACAAATGTACACTCCAAGTTTTTTTGAAACATTTTTTAATGCAGATAAATGTTTAATGCTGGAAAAAAAAATGGTAATCATTCATCGAAAATAATAATACACCCATATCCTCATTAGGGATTAATGAAGAGAATATTAAAAACATTTCAGAAACACATTTTTCAGATGCATGTGTAATTAGATAGTTAATAGACTCGTTTTCGGCTTGTGAAGAACCTTAGTTAGTCTGTGTGTGCAGTGTATTTTGCTGCTAGCATGAAGATAATGAAGGATAATCTTCTCATTAAAGTGATCCTGCTGTGTAGACTAGCAAAGAGAGATCACGAGTCTGCCCACAGTCAACACAGTTCAATATACATTACACACTACTGCAAAACTGCAAGACTCAATACATTTCATTTTAAAGACGTATATAGGAGTAAATTAATTGTAATTCATAGATCAGATTCGCAGCCCGCTACTAACAGCGCTAAACAAGCTTATATCAATGCAATCTCAACGTCAGTGTATCCTCTCACTAAGCCTTCCATGAATGTTAGATGAGCTTCGAATTCATTTAATGTCCATTGCAGTGATGTAACCTATCAGGCTGATGGGATATGTAGTTCAGTGTAGACTCAGCATTGCAAGTGGAGTAAATAACTGAGCACAAGTGCATTCTGTCCTTGAACACAGTGCCAAATGTCTAATGAGAACCGGGGCAGAACATTCAGCCTGAGTAAACAAAGTTCTGCTTTACTAAGCTTCCCCTGAGTGGGGAACATCTACTAGCTTACGTCAGACTGATTGCTGAGGATTGGAGAGCAACTGAGTGATGGATGAATACATTTTTATTAAGAAAGAACTGCAAAGCTGAGAATCACTGAGTGAGAGCAATGAGCTTACTGTAATCTGAGACTGCCACTTTGAGCAGAGTGTGTAGGGGAAAAGCAGCATGGGAGAGAAAGTCTTGGCAACTACACCAACTGCACTGATGTGAAAACTCTATTAAGGATCGCGTTAAGCTGCAAAGAAAAGGGAACTAAAAAGGTTTCAGCTTTCTGCTGTGAAAAAATATGGTTTTCACACACACACACACACACACACACACACACACACACACACACACACACACACACAATTCTTATGAGGACAATCCATTAATATTTTTAAAGATTAATGCTAATTATTAATGGTAAATAATAAATAATTCTATACATATAATTAAATCTTACTTTAAATGATTAACATCCCCCCACTCTAAACACACACACACACACACAGCCAAGGGTGACAGCCTTTATAATCCAGTAGGTCAGCTGACTATCTAATATCCTGTATCCTATACACTAAAATATAATAGAAAAATAATAAACTCAGATTTACAGATTTTTGCATGATAAACACTGGTTATACATATATAGGTCATACAGGATTTGAACTCTATTCACAGCTCTTGTTCTCTTTCCTGTAGTCACTCTATAATACACTCCACTGCACCACATTTCTACACAAATGCCTCCTCTGTGGGCGTCTGAAGGCTTTACACAGATCATACGTTCTTTGGTTTTAAATGAAGTGCTGCCAATTCATGCCAAGAAAACGAAGGGGCAAATCTCAAATATGGATGAAATTAAATTATTGATAGTGCTGATACAGAGAGAGAGAGAGAGAGAGAGAGACAGAGAGACAGAGACAGAGAGAGAGAGACAGAGAGAGAGAGAGAGAGAGAGACAGAGAGAGAGAGACAGAGACAGAGACAGAGACAGAGAGAGAGAGAGAGAGAGAGAGAGAGAGAGAGAGAGAGAGAGAGAGACAGAGACAGAGAGAGAGAGAGACAGAGACAGAGAGAGTACCAATTTTCTAAGCAAAATGAAAACAGAATTCTGGGGCCTCATTTATCAAAGGCATATTTTTGTGTGCAAACCGTACACGTTATTATGCACTGAATGGGATTTATAAAGTTTTGCTAATTCAGGAGGATGTGCATATAGTCCTGACCATGCATACTGTATGTAAGAACTCTAGGGGAAGAAGTTTAAAATCAGGTAAAACAACTATGTAGAGCTACAACAGCGATTTCATCATAACTGAATTATTAATTACTATTTTCAGTGTATTTTCAGCTACTATTTTCAACGCAAGCAGCAACTCTGCTTTTAAAAAGGAAGTTGTTTACGATATATGGATATTAGATTGTGTTTCTTTATCTGAAGGAGTCACATCAAATTTCAACGTGTGGGATTTATCAATGGCACAAGCTGTGCATATACACAGCATATGAGATAAACACCAGTGAACACTTTGCTTAAATAATAGTTGTTCCCCAAAGGTTTCATTTATCAAACATGGTAATAACTGACTGCATTAAATGTATCGAATCCAATATATGTGTAACCAAACGACCGTTTTTAAATCTGATTTCACACCAGTATGAAATAAGCAGCTGGCCACAGATTACAAATGTGTGCTCAGATCAGGAATGGCTTGGGTTGTACCTTACACACACGGGCCACTCGGGCCACCCTGCTGTAGCCGGAGTACAGACTGTGCTCCTGACTCTTCTCCGTGAAGAAGAAATAGATCTTATCATCATCTCCGACAGAGCTATTCACACTCTCCTTCATCAGCGCTGACTGGACAAAATCAGCCTCTGCACAGAGCAAAAACATTTCTATGTTAATACGATGTGTGTTCAGTGGGGAGAAAATGACCTTAATCCCCACTGGAGAAACATATGGAAAACATCACTAGACTAATCCACAGAAAGCTATTAAATTGAAAAAGTATCAATCTATAAATACGCTGATATTAACCGAGGAGCAGATGTTTTTTCCATATGCTGTAATGCATTCACTGACCATAAAGCCAGCGAGTGGGGGCTTCCTCTGTTCTCAGCGTGGGGTTTGGAGAGTTCCTACGAATGTCTGGAGAGCTCCAGAACTCGTACTGGGAAGCCGTGTACATTTGACCATCTGAGAAAAAGAACAGGATTGTGATTATGTGCGAAAGGTTTATGACCATAAATGATGCAACAAAAAAGGATGCTTTCACCTGAAGTTATATACTTGTATGTAGTTACAAGCATGTTATTACATAGTTATATAGTGTTTACCAGTAATACGTTTGTCCATAAAAATCAACCTGAAACTATTGCCCTGTGTTCACACTAGCAAGTAAAGTCAATGGTGTTGCACCAGGTTTCCCTCTTGTTGCTGTAAAAATGACAGCAGCCCACGTGTATGTAACATGTATATAATAATTACTGTGTAATTTCTACATACCTCCATGTGACTTTTGTTTAAAATGCATTTCAATATTTAAGTAAAAGCCACAAAAATATTTGTTTATTTTTTCATTTCCAAATACTGTTGATTTTGAACCTATTCCAGATAGATGGTGAAGTACAGAAGATTAAGCAAAGATTCTGCACTACAGCTTCTTTATAACAAACAATCTTTTTCACAAGCAGTTTTTCTACTAATAATTAAACTTAATTATGTCCTTGTTGCTGTAGTTGCAGCTCCATCTTCAAGACCTGCACAGGCAATATGTGGTTGTCTCGTATTAGTCTGAACGCAGGGTTACGACAAGTCTTTACAGCGTAAACGACTGCTGCTGATTATTTCATTACCAATAAGCAGGCCTGTGTAGCCTTTAGCAGGGTCATAAGGGCACTTTTCTCGACCCTCCTCGAACACAGAAGACAATTTAAACTCCCTACAATCCTGCAAAAACACAGGAAAAAAAACAGACAGACATCTATAAAGCTATAAAGACAAACATTGTAAGCATCAAAATAAACATGAAACTCATGTGTGGACTCACAGCATTTTACATATTGTACTCACAATATATGCACACTGCGGGCTAAAGGCATGAGTTCCACAAGTATATAAGTGGGTGCTGTTAAATCTCTGCAGGAATCGGATGTGGTTAAAACATTCAGTCTGTAAGAGAAGAAATGTTTCAGTAAATTAGAACAGGATAAAAAGGAAACAATCTAGATGTGTAAGGATGGTATTAACCTTGTTGTCTTTGCCTTTTTTCAGACAGAGCTGCTTCTGGTCTTCAGGTGCATCCCAGTCAATCTGTATGAGGAATAGATCGGCATGATATGTTAATAGGCAAATGTCTTTCATTTACCTTGCGACATCTACATTCACCATACATTTAAAAAAGGACATCTGAATGAAAAAACAAATGCAATCTCTGTGTATTTGACCATGGCATTGTGCCATGGTCAAATGTGCTATGGCATTGCTTGTGCCATATTAGGCTTGGTTTTTCTTTTAAACAAACAAACAAAAACATCCAGCAATAGTGGGCATTCTGTGTGTGAGAACACACGGGTGATGGCCTGGCTGGTTTGAGCAAAACGGAAAGCTACAGTAACTCTACTAACCATGCTTGAACACTGAGTCCAGGTGTTCCTAATAAAGTGCATGCTGTCTTTATAACAAATTTTCTATTCTGGCAGCAAAAAATCTAAAAAGCTGTCTTTTCACTAGACACTAAAAAAAAAATCTGTGACATGCCAGTGGAGTACTCACTGTGTGACTGGAGCTGGAGATATTGGAGGCCTGCAAGGCATACAACGCTCCTCTAGCTCCTACATACAGCAAACCTGACTCGTCCTCTAGCAGCAGGGTACTGTAGTTCACAGCAGAGCCACTGAAACGTCTGCACTTCCACAACTCTGATGGGGACACAACACACACACAGGTCATAGAAAAGCCTCAGACTGGTAGAATTTCAAGTTGATGTACAGCATCAAAGACTTTCCACAAAAAGTGGGTACCTGCAAGGAAACTATTAAAGGAGCAAACAATCAAATCACAAGTCCAGCGGATGTATGGCAAATTATGCAAACATTAACATTCCATCAATGCCCATGTACACAAAGCAAAATTGATCGATTACAAAAAAAGATGCATTTTTACAGCTTATGGCTATGCACAATGAGAGCAGCTGCATTTCCTTTGTCACAACTGAATGATTTGTCTTATTGGTCATCATTTGTATTGGATAGCTTTCCTTACTTTACATATAGTTTAAAGTTATTAACATAAAATGACTAAGTTGCTGTCCGAGTGAGAGCCAAAAACACTTCTATAGCTCACTCTGGATATTGGTCTCTAATGCTGTAAACAGCATGAAAACGGATGGAATAAACACTGTACATTAAACAGTACATTTCATATCTTAATATACATCTTAAAGGTTTTCCCAAATACCAAATTTCTTGTGCAAAACACTCATACCTTTTAACGCTTTACCAATAAACTAATTCGTATCCAGCTTGATGAATGAGGACCAGTGTGGGTAAAACAGTTAAGCTTTATTATTCTATATAAAAAACATTTGTGGCATGAAACAGTGGAACAATGATGGAACAATGATGGAACAGTGATGGCATGCTTATGTGGTACTGTTTTTATAGCGATGCTGTATGACAAACACACTCTACAAATTTTGTTTCTCCTCTGTGGGTGTCTCTGGAAGGACGGGCCTAAGAAGATCGTATGTTGTTTTAGGAATGCTTTAGCAATTAACTGGAGGCACACAGATGTCAGACGTCAAGCAAAGCCAGAGAGTGACAGAGTGGAGTATGTTTCAGAGAGAGGGAGAAAGAGAGAGAGTGACAGAGACAGAGAGATAGAGATTTTTTTGAGAGAGAGACAGAAAGAAAAAGAGAAAGACAGACAGAGAGAGAGAGAGAGAGAGAGAGAGAGAGAGAGAGAGAGAATCACTGCACTCTGCTGACGCTGCTCTCTATTTACCTATGAATCACTAGACAAAAACACATTAATCATGTTTTTCTCTCTGAGTAAGACAGTTTTATTGTTATCCCTCAAGCATGGTGTGTGTGTGTTTGCTCTCCACTGGCATCCCACAAGGCTCAGTACTTGGTCCTCTTCTTTTCTCCCTGTATACTCACTCTCTTGGAGAAGTTATTTCCTCACATGGGTTCTCTTACCACTGCTATGCTGATGATACACAACTTATCTTCTCTTTCCCACCCGCAGATGCCACAGCTTCTGACCGGATCTCAGCATGTCTGGCAGAAATTTCATCATGGATGACTGCTGAGTTAAAGCTCAGTTAAAGCTTAATCCTAGCAAAACTGAGCTGCTCTTCATCCCAGGTGATTCATCCCCAGGTCATGATCTTGCTATATCCTTGCACAACGATCTGATCTCCCCTTCAGCCACAGCTCGCAACCTTGGGGTAACCATGGACAATCAACTGTCCTTTTCCTCTCATGTTGCTAATGTGACTCGCTCATGTCTGTTTCTTCTCTACAACATTAGAAGGATTCGGCCATTTCTGTCCACACAGGCTGCTCAGGTACTTGTTCAGTCTCTTGTCATTTCTAGACTGGATTACTGCAATGCACTGCTGGCAGGTCTACCTATGAACGCAATCCGTCCTCTGCAAATTATCCAAAATGCAGCTGCCCGGCTTGTTTTCAACCTGCCAAAGTTCTCGCATACCACCCCGCTGCTGCGATCCCTCCACTGGCTTCCGGTAGCTGCACGCATCAGATTCAAAACACTGATGCTGGCCTACAAAGCCAAAAATGGACCAGCTCCCTCTTACCTCAAAGCCTCCATCACTCCTCGCACTGCACCCCGCACCCTCCGATCTACCAGCACTGCTCGACTGGTTCCACCATCTCTCAGGGTAAGAGGCAAGTATACTACAAGACTCTTCTCTGTTCTGGCACCAAGGTGGTGGAATGAACTTCCCCTAGGGGTCCGGACAGCTGAGTCACTGGATATTTTCAAGCGGCGGTTGAAGACCTACTTATTCAGGAAACACTTCAACTAGCACTTCTTTCCTTAATTCTTTCGCATTTAAAAAAAACAAAAAAAAAAAAAAAACACACACTTTTTCATTGTAACTTTGAACAAATGTTTTAAACTCATGGTATCTTAAGTATGTAACTTAGTGAGCCAGCATTAATGTATTCAATGTTAGAGATTTAAGCACTTATGTACGTCGCTCTGGATAAGGGCGTCTGCCAAATGCTGTAAATGTAAATGTAAATGTAAATGTACCTTATCTACAAAAAAAACTTGGCCAAACATTTAAACGACTGAAGAATACATCAGGTTTACAAAATACCTTGTTTTTACAAATATCCAGCCTTGGAATCCTTCAAAACACCTCCTGCCCCCCAAAACACACACGCATGCACGCACGCACGCACGCACGCGCACACACCCACACACACACACACACACATGCACGCACGCACGCACACATCCTTCACTTGGGCAAAACACCTCAGAAAAGTGAGTCAGCAAAACAATCGCCAACCAGCCTTCAAGAATTAAAGTTCACCACTATCACATCACAGCACATGGCCAGGAACTGGAGGTTGGATGAGTCTCCGTTAGTTCCCTCAACACCATACAGTGCATTATTTGTGGTGCAGACATTCTGTAATCTTGTCCACATTCTGTGGACAAATACTACTCCCAGGATAGACCACTACATTTTTACCTATAGCGTACCATAAATCCAGGGCACAAGCAATGCACACTACTTAGTAGCACACTACATAGCGATTTTCTTGTAGCTCACATTTATGAAGGATGGACACAGGCAAGTGTGTGTGTGTGCACAAATGAGCATTAACGCATCTTTCTTTCGTGGTTTCAGTTCATTGGTAATTTGTAACCTCCACATTGTTTATGTAAAGACGGGTCATGAGTTCGCTCGCTAGCAAATGCCTGGATTCAGTCCCTCACTGCTGCCTTATATAGTGCTCTGTACTGAACAGTTTAGGGCGTCAGACAATGATCTGTATGCATCTGTCTAGTGCTCAAAATTTTTTATTTGTAGCTGTATAAACATAACATTCGGAAAACACTATATTAAAAAGAAAATGCAGTGTCTGGGTTCCATCTCTAACTTTGTTTCACAAGTGATAAGTACGAAACTGCTCACACAGATTTTATGCATGTTTGTACATGCCCACAGTATTTTCTAACACATTTAGCTCGCAATCTATTATAATTTGTTTAACCAGTAGACAAACAAACTAACAGCATACTCTAAAGCACCATCCCCTGACCAGACCCCAACAATAATCATGTCCTCCAGCTCGTATTCACTCTTTTACAGTCTCTAGTCTTACCCAGATACCCTGTAAATCTTTCAGGCATGTTTTCTCCCCAAAATAAATAAAGCAGTTCCTTTTCATATCCGTATTTAATCTGTATAAAGTATCAGTATTTGTTTGCATACTTAGAACAGTCTGTAGTTAATAGTAACAGACACAGGACTGACTGTATAGTATAGTAATGTAAGTATTGCTTATTTCCCTTTTCTCCGTGTAACAGACATGTCTTGGTAAGCTGCAATCAGAGGAAAACATACTGTAAGTTATGTAAAATGGCAGACCGTAGCCTTACAGTGTCAGTAATGAGAGAACCCATTTCTTTAAGACCTGAAGCAGAGTAATCCAACTGTGAGCTCTATCCTTCTAGGGGCTCTCTCTCTCTCTCTCTCTCTCTCTCTCTCTCTCATGTTTGTGTGTCTGTGTATGTATGTAAAGTATTACAAGTACTAAAGTTTCCAGTCATGCAGTTTATTTGGAATATCCTTTAGTAATAATTCAAGCTAAACTGGGTTGTACTATAAGCTTTAAAATGTACATACTCCCATATACCTCAGCTCCTTACATTCCTGCAGCCACACAACAAGCCCACACATGTGGACAGATCTTATATTAGTGTACTACACAGACAGCTATGTCACATGCACTCTGCCTAGACCTGGATTCAGCAAAGTCATCAAACAATCTGTGCTTTAATCTGATACAGTCGATCTTCCAAGCCGAGGTTTTCCAAACCGGACTCTGATTATAAGAGTACGATATCCCCACCCTGAAGAGGGCAAGGCAAAGCAAGCAATGAGTACAAACAAGCAAGGAGAAAGAACCTACTGTACAGTACACCCAATTCAACAAAACAACATCATCATCTACTACTACTACATCTACTACAACACACACAGATAGACACACACACACACACACACACAAAGACCAGGCAAGTCTATTCTCAGACCTGGTTCTGAACATCTGCCTTTCAGTCACCTTAGTGAAGAACTTATGACTCACATTCACAGCAGAGGTGTGAGAGAAAGCGCAGCAAGCCCACAATACAATTCAATTTCTTCAGCAGCTCTGAATAAAGAATGCTATTTCACAATCCATTTAGGCCAAAAGTAACACAAGAACGATAACCAGGGGAAACTTCCTCCTTTTTTATTCTGACAAGTAGCTTCCTCATCCAAAATATGGGGTTTAATGACACCCATGCAAAAGTCCATGAGCAAAGACATTTATTTCCTGTGACATTTGGATGACTGTGCTAAATCACAGTGCAGGATTCAGCATGGAGTCAGAGGTACACGCTGGCTCTGGCACACACATGAGCATTATACATACACACACAAAAAAAGAGCTGTGGGACTGAAGCTGCCACAGTGCGAGCGTTACAACATTGTTACACAGCATAACATTTTATTAAGATTTCAAGATCCTGTGACAAGCGATCACATTCTCTGTTGCCTTTCCATACACACACACACTGTCATGGTCTTGCCAGATTAATTCCAGCGAGGGATCATAAGATCAGTGAGCCGACAGCTGCATGTTAATGTGTGTACTTGTAGGATAGAAAGAGAGATATTGAAGTAAAACAAAAGCAAATGCTGACCTAACCTGATCACAATATTAATCAGCAACAGAGAGACGGAGACAGAGAGAGAGACAGAAAGATAGCAGTGTGTGTGTGTCGCCACGAAGGAATGTTTTCTGAGTAAACATCTTTGAAGGTCTCATGAGGACCCGATCAGGGCAGAACACAAGGCTCACTGTGACATTTTCTTTTCCATCATGCAGAAACTGGAGTTTGAGGAATTACCGAGTGCTCGTCAGATTGTATACACACTGTGCTAAACCATGTATTTAGTTGGCATGTTAGTTAGTATGACTATCCCCTGAGCTTGCCAGATGAAGTCTTGCCTATTCAGCCTTGCATAACAATTAACTTTAACCACAAATGGTGCTGCTCAGACCTGCCTATTAATTACTACACCCAGAACAAAGTATCTTCCCACGATGACTCACTAGTAGCAAAATCTTTGTGTAAAGGATTGAAGGATTCTGCTGAAATAACCAGCAAGACATAACAGTAAACAGCCTGAATTTACTCTCACATTAATAAGTGTCACTCCCTCCCACATGACTCTGTTAGCCCTCAATATCAAAAGCACCCAAACAGATTATCTGGCTACAGAAGGAGAAATCTACTTTTTCTTCTTAAACACAGTCTTGTCATCTGTTTTAATGAGCCATCATTTGGTCACTTTTCAGAATCAGAATCAGGTTTATTGGCCAAGTGTGTTGACACACACAAGGAATTTGGTTCCAGCTGTTTGTGACTCTCAAAAGTACAGACATAAATAACACTGTACTATACAAGACGAGATAATGCAGATGTGATACAATATAGACATGAGTGTGAGTATTAAATATGAATACAGAATATATGACTGATCAGTTATGTACATAAAGTGTGAGAAGTGCATGGTAGTGCAAATAACAGTATTGTGCAATATGCAGCAGCAGTAGTGTGTGTAACGTATACGGATGATGTGATGACTGACAGTTCTGATGGTGCAGTACTTATAGATATGAAGCACACCTGTAGATGTGAAGATATTGTTCTCAAACTGCAGTAGAAGGTGTTGAGGTTGTCAGCCAGGTCTTTGTTTTAGTTGCTTTTAACCACTGAAAATCACCGTAAACCTTCAACGTGGTCCTTTGCTGGTTTCATGTATATGAAATTACTACAGTGGTATGATTATGGTAATTCTGCAAGATTGGTGTGTATACACACACACACAATCATGTGTGTATGTGTGTATGTGTGTAGGTTTACTATGCGGAGGAGAGCTAAGTGATGATGACATCCATCTCCGGCTGCTTTGCCAGTTTTGTTCCAGCTAAAGTAATTACACATAAGAGAAACCCACACAGATGGCCTTGGGAACCCACACAAATGACCTTTCCATCTTAAATGTGTTGTCTCTCACTCTCTCTTTTTTTTTTTTAAACAAATAGATTTATCCTTTCTTTATTCTCTGCTCTATCCCCTTATCCTATATACCATTCTTCATGTTATTGGTATAAAAGTGTTCAAAATACAAGTCTGACAAAGGATTCAAATTAGTCACAGTTAAAGGGCATAGCAACTTCATGCTTAGCACATTTGCCTTGCACCTCTTGGATTTCACAGAATCTCCAATGTGCTCATTACATTAAACAATGTCCTTTAAAGCACACAGAGTGACTAAATAAAATTATTAAATGGGTGAAGAGGAAGAGAGAGAGAGAGAGAGAGAGAGAGAGAGAGAGCGAGAGAGGGAGGGAGAGAGAGATAGAGAGTGTGTGTGTGAGAGAAAGAGAGTCCTGTGTGTCATCTGATAGTTTTCTATACTGAATAAGTTGCTAAGAAACTCAACGAACAGATTTTTCTAAGTTAGTGGCTGATATAAAAAGACCAGATACGTGCATCAGGAGAAGGTAAGAGAGTTGAGGGGGAAAAAATGGTAGTATGTGGGTGGACAGAAGATGAATGATGGTGACATAGGATTACATGCACATACTTGCATAACACGAGTACACGCATCAATTGCGTCAGCAATAGCGTCACTCATTTCTAGCAGTTTTTTTTTTTTTAAATGCAGTTTCATTGCCTGATGCTAAGCCTTCTGGTCATCAAAACAATAGGTCATCCTTGAGCATGTCAGAAATAGAAGTGTGCTTGTCCCATGTACAGAGTTAAAGCTGTGCACTGGGATCTTTCTGCTCAGAGGAATGCTCTATCCCTGTGAACTGTTGCTTCAGGGCTGATTGTGGCCTGGGAAGTTAAACAAACTTGGGACTTTTGACATCCATGCTTGCTTAACTCCAAGTAGGAGATAAAAGGAGAGTCTGAGGTGCTTCGAGTGACTGCAATATTTGCACATGGACTATAGAGCACAGTCAACCTGACAGCCTGGATCTGTAACTAGAAAAGATGACGTTCCTCAACATCTGAGAAACAGCAGCCAATCTTGAGCATCTAGTGCACTCATCTGAGCATAAACCTGGATGAAAAGATTTGAAAGGGTGCCCTGGTGGGCCTCCCATATCTCAGAGGAAGCATGCAGATAGGAATTTGCAGTGAAAGAGAATATTCTAGAGCTACTAGTTGATACTTTGACAAAATTGAGGTGACACTAAATTGAAAGGCAATGGTATAACAGCCAACATTTCTCTACATCCATCCCACGATCCAATTCTACCACCTTTCCTAAATCTGGTCATAATAGACCTTGGAGCCTATCCCCAGGGTCTCGACAGGTAAAGCACAGCCGGGACAAGGTCCTACTCTATGGCAGGGCCCAATCTCACACAAACACACACACACACAGAACAATGTTAAGTAGATTATCAGCCTACGACGCAAGTCTTTGGACTAGAGGAGGAAACAGGATAACCTGGAAGACCGCCCTAGTGCACAAGGAAAACATGCAAATGCTATACAAACAGGTCAGAGGGAGAAATCAATCCCCCAACCCCGGAGGTGCCAAACCCTCCAAATCCATTCCTTTGTGTTTGCCTCTCATGTTTCTTGCATTACTGCTACAAGTAAACCATGACTGACTTGTGACTGACAATGTTCCTATGGCATTCTTACATGTTTATTTGATTTGTCCGGGGTGTAGATGTAAGTGTGACATTAGTGGATGTTAGTGTCTCGTACCATTGTAAGGGATCGTAGTTCTAGGAGTGACATCCAGGTCTAGAGGAGGTGTGAATGGATATGCCTTGAGTATAGACACGGCACACAGCAGCTGCAGACATGACAGCCATGCCACGTTGTTCCTCATCCTTATCGGCACTCGTTACGCTCAAGGGAGGTAAACACCTCAAATCCACAAGCTCCACAATCTCGCACCAAGTCTTGTCTCCACAACAATTTCCCACCAATCCTAGCTACCTCGTCATCCTTCAGGACACTTGATCTAAAAAAAACCAAGACAAAAACAAAAAGGTTAGTGGAGGCAGAAAAATACAAAAGTTTTTCTGAGGCTGCAGGAGAAACAGATCTGTGGAAAAAAAAAAAAAAACATCACAGTGAAGCTAAATCACCTAATGAAATTGTTAAACACAAATTCTTAGAAAGAAATGCTGCAACATCGCAGATTGTTGTGCTCCGTCTGATGTATTATACGATTTTAATTCGTATAATGGATGGTTCAATGATGACAGATAATCAGAGTGTACTCATTCTGAATAACTTCTGACCCTGATAATCAGCCCAACTTCTTCTGCACATTCCATGTAAAGTTCTTTCTACACATCTACTTCCATGACATGCCTCAGTTAAATACATCCATCATCTGATGAATGATTTTTTTCCCCCCAATATTACCACAGATTTTCTGCAGATTTGAGTTTTGGGCCAAGTCACATTCAACCAAAGACATCTTCAATTCATGTGTGCGGAACATCATTATAGCCCACAGAGAAAGTTAATTTAGAAAAGTTAGAAAGTTAAGTTAATTAAAAAAAAAACCTCAGCAAGATTGATTGAATGCTGGAACCTCAGCCAGTGACTCGGTGATGTGTTGTGGTTACAAACTGTCCTGCAATATTTAGTGACCATCAGCCATTTCTCTTGATATGGAACCAATAAGTGAAACTGGTTAGAATCGTCAGCAACATCTAAAGTCATTTGCGTCACTATTGGAAATGCCAAAATTATGATTACCACACAAATGTTTTTATTATGCAGCTCTTAAAGGAAAACATTTTATATCTCTTTTTAAAATAATAGAATATTTAGTATTTTTACTAGTATTTTTAGAAGTTCCATTACCAAAGAACAAATTGATTTCATTCCTCAAGCAGCCAGTGGCTACACTAATAAATGATTACATCTACAAAAATAGCCTGAGTGCTAAAATGTCTGTATTATTGAAAATGTTGCCGCTACTTTCTCGACCGCATCGATTAATTTCACACCTGCAGCTAGAATCCAAGGCTGCGTCCCAAATCACACAATATCTAAATCTTTGTTTAAGTATAAATAAACAGTAATATAGTCAAGTATAATAATAAGCTTGTGCTTTACAAGTATTCACATGTTAGGAGGAAAAAACCAGCACTGTGACTAGAACAGCTAATGAGTATTAGAAAAAAGAGCAAAACTCAATACGAGCTTGATTTGTCCACAGCTGGGTAGCTGTTACTGTGACTAACTGATTAAACAGCAGTGTCCAAGCATCAACAAACTGTCGCATTGATCTTGTCATCTATTCAGCAAATAAAAGACCACAAGTTGTTTTTATATTGTAGTATCAGACTCCTTCTCCGAGTCCCATTTGTCTTGTATTCATTCTCAAGTGAGCCCATACACTCTCTCAGCTGATTGGATGAGGCTCCTGCCAAACACCATGTCGTCAGACTTCTTCCGCGTTCGAAGTTAAGGCATGATTATGTATGACGCATGCAGGTAAATTTTGTGCACCTTCCAATGCTGCACCCATGACACAGCTCTGACTGCGAGTTGCTTTTCCGGATTGTCAGTACGATTCGCAGCAGCTTAAAAACATCCTAATAATGGAAAGGAGGTGTTTTAAACCCCAGATTAATTCATCATAGTTGATGAACAAAAAAAAAACACATGGAATTTAGCTTTTAAAGAGGTACTAGAAGCATGTTTATCAATGCTTAATGGTTACTAAAGAATACACAAATTCTGTGAAGCACACACACACACACACACACACGATGTGATTTAGAGGGACAGTTGTTCTATGCTCCCACTGTTCCCTTCACCTCTCTTCCCAGCATTTTTATACACTCTGTCCTTCCCTTCTATAAACACTCCAGAACACTCCCTCTCTGTCTAAGATAAACACACGCTTGTTCCCATTAAACAAGCTTACGCACCAGATGAGAGCTGTTTTCTTTTCCATCCTAACCTCTATCGCTCCCTAAGAGGCCATGCACCCAGTTCCCTCTAAATCCCTCGTTCTCCCGAAATCCCACTAAATACAAGCATCTGTGCCTCTCTCTCACACACACACACCTGCTGCATTACTGGATTCAGCAACACACAACGCTGAACAGTTACGCTGGTTCAGCTTCGGCTGCTGTGCGTCTCCATGACTACCGCTGGGCTGTCACAGCTGGTTGTGAGTGTGGTATACAGGTGCGGTGTAACCAGCTTTTAATAACAAGCTGTTGCGCAAGCAAAACAGGATGTGACAGGAGCCCAGGAATTTCTAGAACAATCACAACCACTGCCAAAATAACATCTAATCCCTTACTAGAAAGAGCAAAAGCAGTGGAACCGCAGGAACGTGCGTGTCTGCTGCAGACAAACAACTGGGCAGTCGTGACAGCAATTAACTTATACCACTGTGCAAACATTTGTACCTCTTTCCATCTTATTCCAGGATTTCCAAATGCTGTGCTTGACCACCAGGGAAGATCTCGTACAAAGCTGATGGTGAGCCTATAGGCATTATGACATTTGTACTGAAGAACATATTATAAAGAATGATATGTTTCTAAAAAACTTTCATACAAGTTCACAATAGCTGTTAGCTTCAAAATGATTAGTGAAATGCCAGGAGCCAATGGGAATAGGTTGAGAAAAATGTACTGTTGGAGGATAGGTACCTCAGATCTGCAAAACCATCGTACAGCAGCTGACAAAATGAATAGATTGTAAGGTATGTAGTGCAAATAATAAATAATTATGTTGCAAATAATAAATACAAAATTACGTATGTCTAATTTTACTGTCTTTGCAAACAGAGTGTCCAAAAGGTAAAGGCACAGTCATGTAACATGTTTAAATAGAATTATAAGGCTTTCATGTAACATCATTTTTATATCATTCAATTGGTACATTTCAAACAAGCTCCTGGTTCAGAGCACAACAAATTGTTTTTTCTCTCTTTTTGTTTTTCCTTCCATGATTTAGACATTTTTGTTATAAACCACTAGCTGTAAAAGGTTTGACTGACAGATTTTAGTTCACCAGATTAGGGCATTTCTATTGGTCCATTAATAATGAAATTTTCACAGAATATAAAACGCACTTTGCATTTTCATGTTTTGAAGCTTTGATGAAACTACTGTAAGATTTCTACAGTTAGATGTTTACTCACACCTCATAGTCCTGAGACAATATATCCACAGATCATATCTCGTTGTCTGCCGTGTAAAAGAGGTTTCAAACTGGCTTTCCTACAAACTGGGTGAATAAGCCATTGCAATATTTTGCGGTTACAATATGTCTATAGAAAACATTATAGAAGTCAGTCCTGAAATACTAAACACAGCACAGCACGTGTCTCTCGCACGCCACACTCTCGAACAATCCTAAAGGCAGATAAAGGAGATAAACAGGGTGGAGGAGGAAAAAGAAATTCAGTTGTCAGTATTGCCCACATTCAGTTTCATGCCCACAGCTATGAATGCTCAGCACGTGCCCAGAAAGAGGGCAAAAGAGAACAATATGAAAAACTCAACTCCTCTAATGCTTCTAATGTCACATTTCAGATTGTACAGAAGGATACATCAATCTTTCTAAATATGAGAACTTGAAAACCTGAGAGCCTGCAAACCTGAGAATACTCCACAGCATTCCACCCTGGGATCATTTCAGCTAGTCATAAAAAAAATAAAAAAAATAAAAATACCAGCTTATTACATTGTCATCACCACCTGGAGCTGCATTAATGAACATTTTATAAAAGTCTCACTAATACTCCAGGATAATCATGGAGAAAAAAAATTTGCAAAGCATGAACCTGAATCTGAACACCAGTGGCATCTGTTAGCAGCTCAGCTGGTACTAGAACCCAAACGTATGTTTAACCAGCTGTCTGTCGCACTGAATACATCCATCCACACATCAAAAATGTTAGTCCGCCATCAGCTCATATTAACCGCAGCCGCCCTTCAGCTTCAGTCGGTACACCATCATGTTCATCATGTTGAATAGAAGCAGTAGAATAGTAACCTACATTTCATTAATCAAACATATTCAACAATGCCAACATGCTACTTTTTAGAACCTGATGTCTATTGTAGCATGTCATAGTTACATTCTGATACACTGATGGATCATTAAATGTTCTCCCTGAAGCTATATTGCCAAAAAAAAAAAAAACCCTCTGAATCAGCTATGGTGAATAATATGATGGCTGACATTATTAACAATGGTAGCTTTGACATGTTAAAACTATAACGTTACTGATTAATAAAGCCTTTCTTCACAAGTTAGCATTATGTTGTAATGAAAGCTCTACGTGTCTGACAGAATCTTTTCTTGCACTTAAAAATGCCTGACTGAAAATAAGCCAGTGTGTTTGCTTGTCTTGATACTAAATGATCCACGCTTATTTATTGACTCGAGGAGCCTGGGAAGCCTTGTGCTTTTCCCATAAAGGATAGAGAAAGGGACTCTGGTGAGCTATAAATGGAAATAGTGCAGACAAAGAGGTCACATTAGCAAAAAAGAAATAAATATATAAATAAATAAGAATGATGTCTTTCTGTTTCTCTCTATGGTGCTCTCATAGGCTAAAATAATTACTCCCCAAACATACAGCTCTATTTTCATACAATTTAATTATCTATTAATTAAATTTTGCCCATTTTGGCACATTATGTAGTCAAATAAAGCTGCCTGTGTTTTTTTTAAAGAAGAAAATAAAATAGAGAATGCAACTAGTGGTGAATTGGCATGATTGTTCTGTGCGGTTTAAAAAAGGATGACAGATTGGTTGCTTTATGGAGTTAATAAGCTTCAGATGACAATCTTCTATTTTGAGTAACATTTGCATAACGCGAGACAGCAGGGCTGCATCACATCGCTTGTAGAGCATGTTGAGTTTAACAAGTCTGGATGCATGAAGGTCTGTTTAGTCAGAGAAAACCAGAACCTGCTAAATTTATCTTCTAAGTTTGGTGTGAAGCTCAACCCTACACCAGGAAAAGGTTGCAGTGCTGCTGGATATGAGAGCTAATGTTTTCCATAAAGTACCTACATAAAATTACATAAGTAAAAACCTAAATTGTGTTGACAGTCAGAATATAGAATCACCTGAACAACCTTTGTTAAATATTTTCCAGTGTAAATTCAACTAAATTGTCATCTCGCTAAAAAAAAACAACAAAACAAGAAAAAAAAAACCTTCCACGCTTTCCATCAATGTTATTACAGGGATTATTACAGGGATCTCCTACTGTTATGCAGTAAGTACATTTACCACCTCTTAGTGAACTAGGTGTGCTAGAACAAAGAAAACAAACTGTGTATCTGCTCCTGGGTTTGGGAACAAGTCCTCTATCACTCACCAGCACAGGCTGTCTGATCTGCACATGCCTTATCTGCCATAAATGCACTGTTCTCACAACACACTGACCATCAGTCAACACGTCAGCTTTCAATGGCATATCTTAAACAGTCATTCAAAAATGGCAAAAAATAAAAGAAAGAGATGACTAATGTATTCTGGGAAACTGATAAATGTTGCTAGTTTAGTTTTGTACAAGTTAAAGACTTTGTATCAAGGCCAGCACAATGGCACAGCAGGTAAGTTGCTGCCTAACGGCTCCGGGGTCCGAGATTTAGTCCTGAGCTCGAGTTACTGCCTGTGTGGAGTATCATGTTCTCTCTGTGTCAGTGTGGATTTCCTGTGGGTCCTCTGATTTCCACC